>NC_065514.1:35447332-35486767 GCF_006386435.1 Epinephelus moara
ACTAAAGGCTGCTTCACCTTGTTTGGTTTTGATCCTGGGAACACTGAGTAAACCTGTTCCAGATGATCTGAGGGGTCTGGATGCTTCATAACGTACAAGTATATCAGAGATGTATTTAGGCCCGAGACCATTTAGTGCTTTATAGACAAGTAACAAGATTTTAAAGTCTATCCTTTGACACACAGGAAGCCAGTGCAGTGACTTAAGCACTGGTGTAATGTGCTCCACTCTCTTGGTGTTGGTGAGGACTCTGGCAGCAGCGTTCTGGACGAGCTGCAGTTGTCTGATTGATTTTTTACTCAGGCCTGTGAAGACACCGTTACAATAGTCCAGCCTGCTGAAAATGAAAGCATGAACAAGTTTTTCTGTATCTTGTTTAGACAGAAATTCTTTTATTCTTGCTATGTTTTTAAGGTGGTAGTAGGCTGATTTAGTAATTGTCTTAATGTGACTATTGAAATTTAGGTCTGAGTCCAGAACTACACCAAGATTTCTGGCTTGATTTGTAGGTTTTAGTGTCATGGCGTCAAGGTGAGCACTGACTATTGATCTTTGTTCTTTGGGGCCAAAAACAACTATCTCAGTTTTGTCTGTGTTTAGTTGTAGAAAATTCTGGCACATCCACGTATTGATTTCGTCAATGCACTTATTTAGCAGATATAGGGGACTGTAGTCATCTGGTGACACTGTTATGTAAAGTTGTGTGTCATCTGCATAAGTATGGTAGGAGATGTTATGATATTCCATAATCTGAGCAAGAGGGAGCATATAGATGTTGAACAGAAGAGGCCCAAGAATGGACCCTTGAGGAACTCCACATGTAATTTTTGTTCGCACAGATTCATAATTGCCAAGTGACACAAAGAAATCCCTGTCTTGTAAATAAGATTTAAACCAATTTAGCACAGTGCCAGAAAGTCCCACAAACTTTTCTAGTCTGTCGAGCAGTATCTTATGGTCAACTGTGTCGAATGCAGCACTGAGGTCCAGTAATACCAGAACCGAAATCTTTGATGCATCACTGCTCAGATGAATGTCATTTAAAACTTTTACAAGTGCAGTCTCAGTGCTGTGATGTGCTCGAAATCCAGACTGAAAGGCATCAAAGGAATTGTTTTGCTCCAAGAAGGTGTTAAGTTGCTGAAAAACAACCTTTTCAATGATCTTTCCTAAAAATGGTAGGTTTGATATGGGCCTGTAGTTATTTATTACTGAGGCATCCAGATTAGGCTTTTTTAAGAGAGGTTTAATGACTGCAGTCTTCAGGGCCGTTGGAAAAAGGCCTGACTGAAGAGAACAGTTGACTATCTGTAGTATATCTGATGCTATGCAGTTAAAAACATCTTTAAAAAAGCTTGTAGGCAGAGTGTCAAGGCAGCAGGTAGTGGACCTAAGGTTTCTAACTATGTCTGTCAAAGTAGCATAATTTAATGGGTGAAAAAGTGCCAAATTAACTGGAGTAGTCTTATGAGGCACAGGTGAAATAGCCACTGTGTTGGAGTTACAGACTGTCTGTCTTATCTTTAAAATCTTGTCTGTGAAAAAAGAAGCAAAGTCATTGCATGCCTTGGTGGATAGCAGTTCAGGAGGGACTGACGCTGATGGGTTTGTCAGTCTGTCAACAACAGTAAATAAAGTCCGTGCATTGTTGTTATTTTTGTTGATAATCTCAGAGAAAAAGGACTGCCGCGCCCTTTTTAGCTCCAAGCTATAGATGTGCAGACTTTCCTTATAGATGTCATAATGAACCTGGAGTTTGGTTTTTCGCCACCTGCGTTCTGCTTTTCTACATTCTCTTTTTTGAGCTTTTACCCGTGTGGCGTTCCTCCATGGTGGTTTTTTCTTACCAGAGACAACTTTGACCTTCATGGGGGCAATATTGTCCATAATATTCATAGCTTTAGAGCTGAAACTATGAACCAGATCATTGACAGAGACTGAGGGCAGAGCTGGTGTGGGTATAAAATCCTGGGTGAATAGTGTACAGGTGTTTTCGTTGATATAGCGTTTTCTGATTACCTCTGTTGTAATTTTACTGGTGTCAGCGGAGATGGCCATTTTAAAGAAAACACAGTAATGATCAGAAAAGGCAACATCAGTCACCACAACCTCAGAAATGTTGAGCCCTTTGGAGATAATTAGATCTAAAATATGTCCCTTATTGTGTGTTGGCTCTGTTACATGCTGGGAAAGTTCAAAGTTGTCCAGGATGTAGAAAAGTTCTTTCGCACTGCCATCTTTGGGATTATCAATATGAATATTAAAATCACCCACTATAACAACACAGTCAAAATCAATACAGACAACAGACAATAGTTTAGAAAAGTCATCAACAAAGTGTGCACTATATTTTGGAGGCCTGTAAATGGTTACTAATACTGCTTGACAGGAGGATCTCAACTGCAGTGCAACATATTCAAAAGACTCAAACTTCCCATATGACAACTGTTTGCACTGGTAAACATCCTTAAATAAAGTGGCTACTCCACCTCCTTTCCTAAGTTCTCTAACTGAGCTGATAAAATGGAAGTTTGGGGGGGCTGATTCAATAAGTACTGCTGCACTGTTGTTTTCATTTAACCAAGTTTCAGTTAAAAACATAAAATCAAGGTTTCTCTTGATAATAAAATCATTAATTAATAGTGACTTGCCAGCCAGAGATCTGATATTTAATAAAGCTAAGTTTAGTGTACTAACATTGTCTGACACAGTCTGTGGCTGACGCATAACTGGAGTCAGATTAGATAGAGTAGCTGTGCGCTTCGAGTACACATTGTTTTTCCTGATGCTAGTCAAAACAGGAATGACAGACCTTGGAGATGACTCTGGCTGATACTTTTCAATTTCAAGATGTGTTTGACCATGCCACCGGCTATTTAAGATCGCCGGTATGTTTAAGGAAGCGGCATGGGGTCTGTCTCATCTCTGACAGGCACCTGAGTGATGACGTCTAGGGCTACTATTTAAGAGTTCATCAATTTGACTGAGCTTTAGTGTGGCAGCTTTAACTAACTCCTTGATTGGTGAGCGTGGTGGAGGGGGGGAGGGTTGACGCTGGCTCCGTGGTGATTGTGGTGGTGGTGGGGAGGGTCGACGTTGGCTCCTTAGTGGTTGCGCCGGTGCTGGGGGGGGGGCGACGTTGGCTCCTTGGTGGTTGTGGTGAAGGGCAGGAGGGGGGTTGTTGGATCCCTGACTGGGACAGGGACATCCTCTGAATGCCTTGGGTGATGTGGAGCAAAGGGTCAGGTGAAGGGGGAGAGATGCAGGCTGTCTGTCTCTGTGCCCCGTACTTGTCCTTGGCTCTTATCTGTCCATTCTTGTTTTGGTATGGCATTCCAAGAGCATGACGTAGGTTGGCCCCGAGTAGTCTGCATCCAGTGATGTTCGGATGAATCCCATCACGCTGAAAGCGATCCTTACAGTTCCAAAAGATGTTAAAATTGTCAATAAACTTTATCCCATGAGTGAAGCATGCCGATGTCAGCCATGTATTCAGGGCAAGGAGTCTGGTAAAAGACTCGATTCCTTTCCCCAGGGTTGGAATGGGGCCAGAAATGAACACATTTTGTGACTGACAGTCACTCAGTTTCTCCAGGAGCAGGGAAAAGTCTTTTTTCAGGATCTCAGAGCCAGTTTTTCTTCGTAGAATGTCAAAAGACCCAGCATGGATGATGATCCTCATGTTACTGGGGTGTGTAGAGAGGATCACTGGCAACAGCTCGGTTAGCTCCCTGACAGACGTGTCAGACACTGTTAGATTTTCAGTCTTTGCCATTCTTACATGCTTGGTTATTGAGTCTCCGATCAGGATGGTGTCTGGCTGATCAGGTGTGGTGTTAGCGATACTTCTCCTGGCCCTTGGCTTCTCAGGTGTGGAGTTAGCATAGTTTTTTCTGGCCCTGGGTCTAGCAGTGGTTTTGGGGCTATTGCTTGCATTTTGGATAGCCTTAATACCACAAGTGTGATTGGCCTGCCTGGGTTCAGTGTAGTTGGTATTGTCACACATTTCATTTGGAGCCAGTGCATCGTACCTGTTCTGTAGAGAGAGTTCAAGTGGAGGGGTGAGCGTTGGGGCTCTCTTGACTGATTTCCTGCTGGATTTGCCTTTGCGTCTAGTGACATCAGCCCAAGTCCTGGCTGGAGTTGATGCTTTTGGTCGAGCACCAGTCCTGTGCCAGTAGGAAGGGTCGTTAGGGAAGGCCAGTTTGGGAGCCTCTGCAGCTGATCCAGTGGTGTTAGGACATATCCATGGGATTGTGTCAGCCAAGTCAGCGATGGTATGCTCCACATTTGTTGTATTTCCATATATAACAGTCTGTCCATCAGCACCTTGTATGTTAGCTGCCACAGAGTCAATGAATTGCTCACTCTCACGAATTTGTTGTAGCGTTTCATTCTTCTTTTGAAGCTGCCTTATCGTCTCGGTTAGTCGCTCACACTCTGTGCAGCTCACAGATTTTGCCATCTTGTCCTTGTCCTAATCACAGGTTTCCAGTCACAGACACAGCAAAAGGCTTGCACTGTGCCTCAGCCCTGCTCACACAGTACTAAAGTGGTGAAAAAGTGGTGAAAATATGGCAGTAGTCCTCTGTATCTTTCACAAATTAAAGTCCCAGTGCTTTCCAGGATCTACTATCTGTAGCTTTTAGCAGGAAAAAACAAGTATATCCACAAAAGAATGTAAACAAAGCGGAGCGCACGCAGCAGAGCGTCTGCACTTTAAGAAAGCCGGAAGCAAGAAGGTTAAACTGTTACTGCCGTGCCGTTAAACATGAGGATTTCGTCACTGTAAACTGAATGAATCACACTGGTGCTCTGTAGTTGCAAAATGCGACTGCGAGTTGCAGTTTGGAGCCCTGCAAGTACAAAAATACACACCTCACCTGCTTACACTATCATTAAACTCTGTTAACAGCAGCGCTTTTAAACATGATGAAAACTGGAAACAAACTAACAGCTCTCCAATTCATACATTAATATATGCCAAAGCAAGTTCCATTCTGGTGCCTTAAAAAAATGGCATGACAATTATACTCATTTTATATATCGTATATGGAATAAGTCTTTCCCTGTGGACCCACCACCTTTAGGGACAGAGGTCAGGGTTGGGTGCATTGTGCTTCGGGCGGCAGGCAGGGGCAGAGCCCCTGGCATGCTGATCCATGACATTGCGGACTGGCTCTGGGAATGGAATGTTACCTCTCTGGTGGGGACGGAGCCGTAGCTGGTGCGGGAGGTGGAGCGGTACCGACTAGATATAGTTGGGCTCACCTCCATGCGCAGCACTGGTTCTGGAACCAAACTCCTAGAGAGGGACTGGACTCTCGCTTTTTCCGGAGTTCCCCAGGGTGAGAGGCGCCGGACGGGTGTGGGGATACTCACGAGCCCCTGGCTGAGCGCCACTTTGTTGGGGTTCTCCCCGGAGAGCAAAAGGGTCGCCTTGAGGTGACTGCAGGTCGCAAAGAGAAGGTCACTGACTGTTGTTTGTGTGTATGCACCGAACAGCAGTACACAGTTCCCAGCCTTCTTAGAGTCTCTTGGCGGCGTCCTGGAAGGGGTGCCGGCTGGGGCCTCCATGGTTCTTCTGGGGGACTTTAACGCTCACGTGGGCAATGGCAGAGAAACCCCGAGGGGGGTGATAGAGAGGAACGGCCTGCCTGACCTGAACCTGAGTGGTGTTTTGTTATTGGACTTCTGTGCGAAGCATGGACTGGCCATAAAAAACACCATGTACGAGAACAGGGAGGTTCATGTACCTGGTACCAAAACACCCTAAGCCAAAGATCAATGATCGACTTTGTGGTTGATCTGTGGCCATGAGTCTTGGACATCTGGATGAAGAGAGGAGCAGAGCTGTCAACTGATCACCACCTGGTGGTGAGTTGGATCAGATGGTGGGGGAGGCTGCCAGACAGACCTGGTAAACCCAAAGGTGTAGTGAGGGTGAACTGGGAACATCTGGCTGTGGTCCCTGTCCGTGAGGTCTTCCAACTCCCACCTCCGGGAGAATTTCTTGTGTAGGTTGGGGACATGGAATCTGAGTGGTCCATGTTCAAAGCCTCCACTGTGGAGATGGCTGCTGGGAGCTGTGGTTGGAAGATTGTTGGTGCCTGTCGTGGTGACAACCTAAGGGTGGCCGTCAGGCTGAAGAAGGCCTTTCCGGTCTGGCTGGCCCAGGGGTCTCCTAAAGCAGCAGACAGGTACCGGGTGGCCAAAAGGGCTGCAGCTGTGGCAGTCACTAAAGCAAAAACCCAGGTGTGGAAGGAGTTTGGGGAGGCTATGGAGGAGGACTTTCCGTTGGCCTCAAGGAAGTTCTGGCAGACCGTTAGACGCCTCAGGAAGGGAAAGCAGGGCTTGTCTCAGGCTGTGATCAGCAGAGAAGGAGAAGTGCTGACCCGAACTGGGAACATCATCAGACGGCGGAGGGAGCACTTTGAGGAACTCCTAAACCCAGTCGTCACGTCCACTGTGGAGGAGGCAGGGCCTGAAGACTTGGGAGAACTCTCGCCCATATCCCTGGCAGAGGTTGCTGAGGGGGTCAAAACGCTCCCCAGCGGTGTGAGTGTGGACAAGATTCTCCCTGTGATGCTGAAGGCTCTGGACACTGTTGGGCTGTCTTGGCTTACACTTTTTTTTCAGTGTCGCATGGAGGTTGGGTATGGTACCTGTTGAGTGGCAGACCGGGGTATTGGTTCCCATTTTCAAAAACAGGGGACCAGAGGGTGTGCTCTAACTATCAGGGTATCACACTGCTCAGCCTCCCGGGTAAAGTTTACTCCAGGGTTTAGGAAAGGAGGCTGCGACCGGTTGTCGCACCTCGGATCCAGGAGCAATGCGGATTCCGTCCTGGCCATGGAACAGTGGACCAGCTCTTTACCCTTGTTAGGCTGCTGGAGGGGTCGTGGGAGTTTGCCCATCCAGTCTACATGTGCTTTGTGGACTTGGAGAAGGCTTACTACCGCGTCCCCTGGGGGGTCTTGTGGGGGTACTGCAGAAGTGTGGTGTACCGGTGTATGCTGCCTGTGCCTGTGTTCCAGCGCTCGGAACGCCGCCGCTCGCTACCTGCACCGCTGGCCAACGCTACTTGCCCCGGGGAGTCGGACGGTGCTAACACTCAGACCCCGGGGGAGGGTCTCGCCAGCTGGGCGAGATAAGTTTTACCACTTCCATTCTTTTCTCTGTTTATGCATATTTGACTTGTATGTTTTGCTTTACTGTAGCCTACATGACTATAATATGAGCTCGTTTTAGATTGCAGAGTGAGTTACACTGACAGCACTGTTAACCTGTGGGGGGGGGGGGGGGGACATTTGACACTGGCCACACTGTAGTGGTTTTGGGCGATACAGCCCCGTTTACACTTTGGTGTGTGTGTTCATCTGTTGCGTGCAATTTTCTCTGTTTGCTGTGCGGAGTCCTAGAATTGGCTGTGTGTATACACTCTTAAACGTGTGTGTATGTTGCACCGATTATCTGCGTGTGTTTTGCCGGTTACGGTAGAAGCCTGCCCATAGGTGAATCAGTTAGTTTAGTGTCTCGCTGCCCTATCTTGTACATTTTAAATAATATCTTTAAATAAAGTTTTGCCTATTATTTACACCCTGAGTTGTAGTGTTTGTTGGCCTCTGACAACGCCCGTTCCGGGCTGGTTTATTACAGTACTTAGTGTAAAGTCAAACAAGTTCTCGGTGTCCGTTGGTGTTGGCCTCCACCAGTGTTGTCTCTTGTCACCAATTCTGTTTGTGATTTTCATGGACAGGATCTCGCGGCTCAGCCAGGGGGAGGAAGGGGTCTAGTTTGGGGAGCACCCAGTCAGCACCTCCACATCTGATGCCATGGTTCTCTGCCAAAAAAAATGGTGGATTGCCCCCTGTGAGTTGGGGGAGAGTTACTGCCTAAAGCGAGGGAGTTCAAGTATCTCAGGGTCTTCTTTACAAGTGAGGGTAGAATGGAGTGTGAGATGCATTGGTGGTTTGGTGCGGCTTCTGCAGTGGTGCAGGCGCTGCGCCAGTCTGTTGTGGTGAAGAGGGATCTGAGCCGGAAGGCAAAACTTTCGATTTACTGGCCCATCTACGTCCCAACCCTCAGCTATGGTCATGAGCTCTGGGTAGTGACCGAAAGAATGAGATTGCGGATACAAGCAGCCAAAATGAGTTTCCTCTGCGAGGTAGCTAGGCTTAGCCTTAGAGATAGGGTAAGGAGCTTGGACATCTGGAGCGAGCTCAGAGTAGAGCTGCCGCTCCTTCGCATTGAAAGGGGTCACTTGAGGTGGTTCAGGCATCTGATCAGGATGCCTCCTGGGCACCTCCCGCTGGAGGTGTTTCAGGCACGTCCCACTGGTAGGTGGCCCCGAGGCAGACCCAGAACACGCTGGAGGGATTACATATCTCATCTGGCCTGGGAACGCCTTGGGGGCCCCCAGGAGGAGCTAGAAAGTGTTGCTGGGGAGAGGGATGTCTGGGGTGCTTTGCTCGGCCTGCTGCCCCGCTACCCTGCCCTGGATAAGCGGATGAAAATGGATGGATGGATGGATGGAATCAAGTATACTTGATATATCGCCCACCTCTAGTATGACATGTGCTCTCACTTGTGTTTTCACTAGCAAAGACCACACCACCAAAAAGATAAACATGACTGATGTGCAAGGTTTGGTCATGACTTTTTGTCGACAACATTTTTTTTGAGTAGCCATTGACCAGACCAGACTAAAACTATAAAGGATAAAAATGACTATAATATTACTAAAGCTAAGAAGCATTTCCACCTAAAGACTAAGACTTAGCACTGCCAAAATTAACACTGCAGCGAACAAAGAAATCTTGAAAAGAGAAATGGAATCTGGGGCTTGAAGTGGGCACTTTGAGCTTGAGAATGTACATGATTGAGAGCTGAAATAGCTTTGCAGAAGAGAAGAGTGATCATCTTCTTGACCTGGTGCAGAACACACAATAAACAATTCACACTCCCAGTACCATATTGTTTTGATTTTAATTGACCTTTGAACTTCATTTCCATGGCATCCTCATGACAATGTGTGCACAAGCTGCATAGCAAAAGCAACACATTAGTAGAGCAGCACATTGTGGCAGCACTCACAGCCCAACACATAATCACTATGGTAAAGCATGTAAAACAGATGAAATTTGACTTTCCATGCATCACTCTTGGGCAGTGGCATCATTACAAGTAGTGACATTACTAACTTAACTACACTTCTCAGTAGTGTGGTGGTAACCTCACTACTTTCTGAGTCAAATGGCTTTTCAGAAGCGAAGTTGATTGATTTACCTAATAGCACGGTAGTGTCCACAAATGTTACAAGCTCTTTTTCTCAGGAAAAGCTCTTAAGTGCAGCGAACTGTTTTGTTTTTTTTCTGCGAAGGTCTGGATAAAAGTAAGGATAATAAAACTGAGGATAAGTAATGTGACTGTTGCCAGCGCCATGCCGGGCCATGTAGACAAGGGAAGCACTTCCGTATGACATCACATACTTACCTTTAAGTTTATTTTACTTGCTGCTTCACTATTGGCTTTTCTTGACAAGATCCACCCTACTCTGCCTCTGATTGGCTTCATTACATTTCTTGACATGTCTCTCACGTGTCTTGTCCATAGACTGTATGTATTAAGTGGATTTGCAGAGGACACTAGAGAAATCGACACAAAAAGGGCCAAGAAAAGTGCTAGAGAGACCAGTATTAAGAAGGAAGAGAGGAGAGAGAGAGTGACATACTGATGTCACATGTTATTTGCAGGACACATTCATGTTCTAATGTCCCAAAAAAGAAAAGTATAAATTTAGGACTGTTATTTTTATTGCTTATATTACATTTATTAATTGTGGTTTTACTGAGTGAAAAATATATTTTAATGTTGTGTTTCTGAATTACTGACATAGCCAGATAGCCTACTGAAAGAGGCCAAGACAGAGAGGTGCATGAGGTAGGAAGAGGAGAGAGAAAAAGAGAGAGCAATGGGTCGACTGATGATGTCATGTTATGGGAAGACAAGTTTATATGTCACAAAGTCTTTGGAAAAAAAAAAGAAAAGAAGAAAGATTTAATTTAAGTCTGTTATTTTATAATAATTCTATTTAATTTTTATTTTATAATAAACAGTTCTAAACATTTTTTGCCTGCCTACTTGGTTAGCTGACAGTTTTTCTGATCACTGAGAAAACGCTGATTTGACATAAAATAGTCAAACTTTATTTTGATGTAGAGTACCTGGTAGCTTAAGTCACTATATTTTCCAAGTAGCCTGCCCAACACTGCCATTCGTATAGGTCAAGTAAAATGTGAGCTGTTGTGATACCTATGCAGACAGCTGGATTTATTCAGATAGAAACTTCACTATTCCATCAGACGAGTGGGACAGGGACAACTCAAAAACACTAGTGGGGTGCTAACAACCCTTTTTATTTTAGGATTTTGGGGTGTAATAAACTTTTCAGCCTACAGGGGTCACTCCAAGGCTTTTTTGCTTGCAGGGTGAGGAATTTTCCACTTATCTGAATCATAGAGTGGCGATAAAGGACAATGTGTATGTAAGCTTACCTCATACAGAAGACATCCCAGGGACCAGATATCTGACTTAAAATTGTATCCGTTCTCATGGATCCTCTCCGGTGACATGTAGTAAGGTGTCCCCACTGGGACAAAGAGAGTAACAAACACATCAAATAATAAGTTATTTCAAAAAGTGTCTCGAATCAGCACTTATCAGTAAAATAACATACAGCTGAGCTGTCATCTATTGTTGTTGAAAATACAACAACAATAGATGAATGCATATGGACGTATGCTCTATACATGTATGTGCTTTACCTAGGGAGTGTGCTGCCGTGGTTTTAGAGCTGAAGAAGCGGCCTAATCCCAGGTCACCCAGCTTTACTTCCCCTGTGGCTGTTATGAACACATTGGCTGGCTTGATATCTGATTTAAACACACACACACACGCACACACACACACACACACATTTAAGCAGGCAAAGTTACCTGTGAAAATGGGGGTGTTTTCAAAACACCCCGCTGTTGACAGAAAGTTGAATGCTCAGCGTCGCTGTGAGGCAGACCTCCTGTGAGTTTCTGTATACTGACACCATTTCCCTCAGTGGAAACTAAGTTTGTATTTACTTGTATTTTACAGATAAGAAACACTAAATTGTGAAGACAGTAAAGCCTCCACTAAAATAGCATTTTAAGTCTTGTGTGTGATCTATCCTTCAGGGATCTATACTTCGGGATTTATCCTGGCTTCATATGAACAGAGGAAATCTCCGCTCGTCGCTAGGCTAATGTATACAGTGTAAAATGCCATATGCTGGGGCTAGTAACGTTAACATATTGTATTTGTTTGGAAAACGTGTTTAGTGTGACGGCTGTTTTGTCAGTGAATGTTGTGAATTGTAATGGAGCCAAATTGTGTGACGTTACCTTTGTTAAA
This sequence comes from Epinephelus moara, assembly GCF_006386435.1. Classification (NCBI taxonomy): domain Eukaryota; kingdom Metazoa; phylum Chordata; class Actinopteri; order Perciformes; family Serranidae; genus Epinephelus; species Epinephelus moara. The sequence goes on from NC_065514.1 coordinate 35,458,778, forward strand.
TGTTGCTGTTGTCCCTGACTTTATATGAGACAAGGCAAAGATCGCTAGTCGCTAGGCTAATTTATACAATGTAAAATGCCATAGGCTGAAGCTAATAACGTTAGCATGTTGTATTTGCTTGGAAAACTTGTTTGGTACAGGACAGTTGTTTTGTCAGTGAACTTTGTGAGTTGTTATGGAGCCAAACTGTGTACTGTTACCTTTGTTAAGTGTTGCTGTTGTCCCTGGTTTTATATGAGAAGAGGAAAGCATCGCTAGACGCTAGGCTAATTTATACAATGTAAAATGCCATAGACTTGTGCTAATAACGTTAGCATGTTGTATTGGTGGGGGAAATGTGTCCGGATAAAGGAAAGTGTTTGTCAGTTCTGTGATTTATAGTGAAGCCAATTTATGTACTTGTGTTTGAAATTGTCTCTATTAAGCCATGTTTAATGTGTGTTTAATGTGTGTTTTGAATCAACTAAACTTTACAGCACTTAACAGAGTCTGCAGAGTGACACAGACACACCACCGCACAAGAAAAAATAACATGCAGATTTTTTTTTTCCCACAACTAATCGATTAGTTGAAGATTATGTACAACTTTAGTCAACCAAGATTTTCTTTGGCTGACTACAGCCCTAGTATCTAAACTATGTTATGTACTCTACAACCACACATATTGCCTTCTGGTGTCAAATACTGACTGAAGAGTAACACTAAAAATAAAAAAGGGTGAGAAGGAAAATGGAACCAGGTGAGAGGATAGTTTGAGCACAGGGATGGATGACAGGGTTAAATCTATCAGTAGAAACAAATATGGAGATGATGAAGTGTGCATGGTGAAAGTAAGGAGTGAGAGGAGATGAGTAAATCTGTGAGTAGCTCTTTACCACGGTGCATTATTCTACGTGAATGCATGTGCTCCAGGGCGCTGCAGAGCTGTGCAAAATACTTCCATATAGTCCTCTCTGGTATGAGGCGCCTCTTCTTCTTGAAGTACTAAACAGATAGAAGGCAGGGATGTAAGTCCATACCAAGTGACAATGCCTATCTGACAGATGCTAGCATGTAGCGTATTTATGGGAACCAGATCAAGAAAAAGGATTCTTCTTATCTCATTAACTAGACTAGTGCAGTGCCTATTACAATCATGTCTGTCTATTTGTTTGATCTGAGGTAAACCTGTGAGTGTCATGTGGTTATTCCTGACCTTTATCATCTGGGACAGATCTCCAGCATCTGCCAGCTCCAGAACAATGTTGAGCTCATTGTCCTCAATGAAGGAGTCAAGGTATTTGATAACATTGGGATGATTCAATTGCTGCAGTGGAAAAATGTGAGAATTTTTTTTCTTTTTGCAGACAATAATCAGTCAATTATTTATTTAAACACAGCAGACAACAGCTTCAACAATCAAGTACAGCTGTGCTCAAAGTGATGGTGTGAGAAATACAATGTTCCTGCCCCTGTCCTCATATTGTTCTCTAAACAATGCTGGAAAACCTTTTAATATGATTTTCCTCACTGATCCACTGAGCACAATGGTTATGGTTGATTCACTTTACCTTGAGTAGATCTATCTCTTTGATGCAGTCCTGACGAGCCTTAGCATCCATCATCTCAAAGATCTGCAGTGACAAAATATATAGTAAATATGAGCTTAATTTTTTAAGTAAAAAAAAAAAAAAAGATTTCATATTATTCCTACAATGTCAATTGTCCCCTGAAGATGTATCTTGGCCAGAATTCAGTGAGAACTAAACATTTGTATTATGTAATGTATTTCTGTTAAAAAAAAAAAATATCAAAAAAGAAAAAAACAAAAGGATTTCCCACCCCCCCAATTGTATGCCTCCATGCATCAGTCAAGTTTCTCTTACAGTTTACATCCATGTCTGTGAAAACACTGATGCTTTACAGATCTTCTCCCTGACAGCACAGAAGATCTACACAATCAGCACGGTTTCAAGGTGGACACCCAAGATTAGTGTCACCAATTCTGTATCTGACCAAACATTTCCCCTTTTGTTCCTGAGATATGACGTTGAATAATGGCCAGAACCGTGTTTTACGCAGAACATTATGATGTCACAGTGAAGTTGACTTTTGATCTTTTGGATTTAAAATGTCATCACTTCATCATTTTATCCTATCAGACATTTGTGTGAAGTTTTTTCTTAATTAGCATATGAATTCTTAACCAATGGGCGGCACGGTGGTGCAGTGGTTAGCATTGTTGCCTCACAACAAGAGAGTTCCTGGTTCCCCCCCAGGTGGCGGGGTCAAACCCAGAGTGGAGGAGTCCTACATATATCCTTTATTTAACCACGTAAAAGCCTCATTGAGATTAAAAATCTCTTTTTCAAGAGTGACCTGACCAAGAGGGCAGCATAAAACATTGTTACAAGTTACAACAAGGCAAACAGACATATACAACTGCCATACACAACAAATGATTAAAAACCACAGTATGCAATTAACATGAGATACAAGGTCGGGACAAGAATAAATATGATTTGAGTACAATTTCTTAAATGATTTACGAACAGTCACACTGACTAAAAGAGCAAATTTCTCGACCCTTAAAAATCGACTCAAACACCTCCACAGTGATCAGCTCTGCCAGTTTCAGATCCTTCTGAAGATTATTCCAAGATGAAGGAGCAGCATATTCAAAAGCATTTTTGCCGGGTTCTGTTCTCACCCTCAGAACCAAAATTTGAAGAATATTATGAGAGCGAAGGCCCACATTGATTTTGGTTTGTGCACATGTATGTAGACAGATAAGAGGAAACCAGGCCAAGAATAGATTTATATATAAACACCAAACAATGCAAAAGCCTGCGGACATACATAGACGGCCATTTAGCAGTGGCATACAGAGTACAGTGGTGTATGCGATTTCCGCAGAGGATCCTGAGGATATCCAGCAGAGGTAAAAAAAAGTTGCGGATATCAAGTGTCTCCTTGCCTGAAGTTAGATTTATTTCTAAAAAAATAAGCCCAATTTAACCTTCAGCTGTTCTGATCAATGATAATACCTAAATACTTGTACATTGTAACAATTTCAATTTCAGTCCCTCGAGTAGTTAAGATCTTTGGAAGATCAGATGTTAAGTCTTTGCCATTTGAAAATAGCATGAGTTTGGATTTTTCTGCATTTAACACCGGCTTAAGTTGAGTTAAGAGGGTCTGAACAACATCAAAGGCAGACTGCAGGTATCCCAAAGCTTTAACTATTGAAGGGGATGAACAATAGATGATAGTATCATCTGAATAAAACTGATAAGCAGCATTTGATAAATTGTTGCTTGTCAAAGGCCTTTGACACATCAGTGAAAAGAACTGCACAATATTTTTTGCAGTCCAGTGCCTCGATAATATCATTGACCACTAGGGCTGCAGCTATCGATTCTTTTAGCAATCAAGTATTCTATCGATTATTCTGGCAATTAATCGAGTAATTGGATAAGAAATACTGCGTCTTTTTATTAGATTACTTTAGCTTTCTTTAAGGACAATATATGAAAGAGAAAAAAGAAAAGTCTCTGAAATGAGAGAAATGAGCAACACGTTTGTTTCCTTTTTTGAAAGTCAGAGCTGTCAACCAGTCATGCAAATGACCGATTTCATACGCACTCATGCTAGACTGCTATTTCTCATGCTGTCAGGAATAATCTGTGCTGGGAAGTAGGTCACTACCAGGTGCGACCTTACGAATTTAACAGCATTCTCAGTAGCGTGGTGGTGACATCACTACTTTCTGAGTCAAATAGCTTTTCACTAGTGAAGTTAATTGATTGACAGAGTAGCGCAGTAGCGTAAATTAAAGTTACAAACTCTTTTTCCCGGGAAAAACTCTGAAATGCAGCAAACTCTTTTCCTGTGGAAGTCTGGATAAAAGCAAGGATAGTAAAACTGAGGATAAGTGATGTGACTGACGCCAGCGCCACACCAAGGCATGAGACGACAGAGTTGCCCCTCGTCCCATACTGAAAAATAAAATGCGCTGTCCCTTACTGATTCAGTATGGGATGCAGTTTGTCCCGTATTTCTGTGGAAAGAGTTTAACGAGACATATTAGAGAAATATGAAATCAAGAGGAGAATGTCACATAATGGCAGGTGTGTCACTCAGCGTCATCACTGCCGTAATTACGGAGACTCCGCTCAGGACCACTGTTAGTCCGCTCACTGACCCACTGACTGACTGATAAAGTTATCTGAAGGTCCCTTTACGCCCAGTTATTAAACTTATGGAGCTTATGGATTCATAAAACCCCACGTGCATGGGGCATGTCACTTGACATGCTGCTGTTTTATGCTATGACTTATTTAAGTGCTGGAAGTTTTTATTTACGTGACAACACCTGAACGCAACACAGGCTCCGCTCCCACTGAGTGTGCGCACAGTGCCATGCTGCGCTGCTGTGAGCAGCAGCGTGTTTGTCTATGCTTAACAGCAGTCTTATTATTATTTACACACTGTCCATAACAATAACTATGTCAGGTAACAAACTGCGACGGGCTCGGGTCAGGTGTGGTCAGGGAAATGCGGCCCGAGCTGTGCTCTAGCATGCTCACCTGTGTGTGTGCGCACGTGTCTGTGTGCGCATTGAGACGGAGCCCTCTCCTCTCCTCTTATATGCTTTACTCACAAGTGTGTGACTTGACCTGGATATGAAGTGTCCGTAGCGCCAAATAATATAACGGTAGTTTCTAAAGAGCTAAGACGAAAAAAAAATAAAAAATCAGCAGCGGCAGTCATATTTCAGCAGCGGCGGTGCGCCATATAGGGGAAACACTAGACAGTGAGACACAAATTGATGCAGAAACACCATTCAGTCAGTTTGCATACCGATATCTGTGCCCGCTCCACCACTCATTAGATCTGTCAGTTAAAAATACGGCAGAGAAGAAGTGCAGTTTTACAGACTGTCTTGTATGGAGGTGTTTTTGTGTCTTTTTGTTGCAATCACATAAAACTGTTTTGAGAACACATCTCTTGAACTGCAATCAAAATCAAGTTTGTAAGTAAAAACGTATTATCATTTTGCTTATAAATCAGTCCTCTTTGCTTGCAAGTTAAAACGTTTTGCTTGCAGATCAGTCCTCTTTGCTTGCGAGTTAAAGTTTTGCTTGCAAGTTCAATTGCACTTAATGGGCGTGGCCTACGCTGATGGATGAGAAAAGAGTTTCTATTGGTGGGTTTGACGTGGCTACATACAGAGCGGGCTACACCCACGATTCCCTCTCTCCCACTGGAAACGCTCAACAGTCGGCATTACTGCTGCACCCCGGGGCATCAACAGAACTGACCGTTACGCCGTCGAATAGTTCTGCCCTGGCTAAACAAAAGCAATCTACATGCACCAGTTCAAATAAAACATTCTTGCTATTATTAGGCCTACTCCACACGGACCCATGTACTTCTGAAACCGTGTATTATTCTATGCGATTTGGCTGTTTGGCCACATGCAACCACACTTTTGGGCCCCTGAAACAGCGTTTCTTTGAAACCGGAGTCCAGGGTGAAGTTTTTGGAAGACTCCGGTGCCAGCGGTTGCGTGTAGATAGGATAACCGCAGTATTTTATTACCTGTCTCCATTGTTTGACGTCAGAGCGACGGTAAATAGCTCTTTTCTAAAAGTTTACTAACGACTAAAATCCCACATCCTGTGTTAAATACAATGTATCTTAACTATATTTACAATGAAGCTTGATTCTGCACTCTGCACTTAGCCCGAAACAAATCAACAACAGCTACCAACAGTTACAGTCCTTACAGCCTTAGCTAATGTGCTGTCACAGGTAAGATTGTCAAAATTAAAGTAATAACAGCTTAAATCCCTGAGGAACTACGCTAGCATTAGTGACGGTTGCTCCTGTTGATAGCTACCCCAACTACACGACCACAAAAGAAACGACGGGCCTGCCAACGGAGGTCCAACCCGGCCGGATCCAGAACCTCCGTTGGCAGGCCCGTCACTGCTTTCGTGGTCGTGTAGTTGGTCATTCAGGCGCCTCTGCTGTTGAATTAGGTCGCGCTATTTTTGTGGATCGGATTGTTTTTATTTTCCGCACTTCCCTTTGACTCTGACCTCTTATTAGTTAAAATGGTCTTTTCGTGCAAAGTTACATCGCCACCTACTGCTTTGGCATGTGTATTACATCACTTGGTAGCGGGTATTGCGGTTTTGTGTGGATATCATATTTTTTTATCACATCACTCGTGTGGACAAATTTTTTTTGGAAACCGGAGCCCGAATAACTTCGGTTTCAGAATTGATTTTCGCCACAGCTCCTGCACTGAATTTCCCGTGAACTACAGAACTCCCATGTTGCTTTGCAAGCGTACTAGGCTGATGAGTAGAATTTAAGAAACAGGCTAAATGACATGATGTTGCACACTCTTGTACAGTAGGTGGCGGTATGCACCTTTAAATTGTTTGCAATCCGCCAACCGAGAGAAGAAGAAAAAAAAAAAAGCTGTCATTTCGATTGAGACTGGCCAATAGAGACGTGTCTTACAGCTTTCAGTCTAGGCCCCGCCCACCAGGTTCAACTTTTTACTCGCAAAACTTTTTGACTTGCAAACGAAAAAAAATGACTCGCAAACAAAACTTTAGGATTTGCAAACAAAACTTTAGGATTTGCAAACAAAACTTTTGGATTTGCATTTTTTAATCAATCATTTTTTTACTTGCAATAAAACATTTTTTGATTGCAATATTGATACTTTTGCTCTCAAATCTTTTTTTTTTATTGCAAAACCTACTCTGTTTGATTGAATAATAAAGAAACAAATGTAGCTCCATAGTCTTGCACCAACGTGGTTCTCCGATAGAACAGCTGTCATTATGCGCAACCATTAAGCATGGCTGTGGCTATTAACAGTGCCCGTGCCACTAATTCATCACATGTAGCCATAACTGCAAACCATCATGGCAGTGATATTTCAATCTTCATTATAACACGTCAGACAGATTATTGACGATTAATTTATAGCTCTACAGCGGAAGTAACGTAAGCGGGTTGTCTAACAGAAATAAACATTAATCGAATAATTTGATTACTTCAAGTTACTCAAGGAATTGTTTTAGCCCTATTGACCACCTTAACAGCAGCTGTTGTCGTGCTGTGTTGTTTTCTAAAACCTGACTGATTTGGTGATAAAATGCTATTTTTTTCTAAAAACTCTTTAAGTTGTTCGCTAACAAACTTTTCAAGGACTTTAGCCAGGACATATAATTTAGAGATTGGCCTATTAGAAAGTGTAAGATTAAAAATATATGTCAGACGTTCTACTATAAAATCTGCTGCAAGTTTGAGAGAGAAGGGATCCCGCAAGTCAGGACCAGCCGATTTGCTGGTATCCAGATGCTTTAAAGCTCTATTAATGTCAATCACATCAAGAGAAGTGAGATTGAATGATTGAATTTTTGAGTTGATTTGGGGTAGAATAGGGTGAGTCATCTCTTCATTAGGTAGATGTGGAACTGGGTGTTGAGATTCAAATAGATTAGATAAGATAGAACTTTATTTATATAAGGAAGCAATTTAGAATGGCTGATTCATCTGTTACTAGTCCATACCCATTGAGTACAGCATACCATACCATGACTTAGTCATACCAAAAAGTTGAAAAAAACCCCCCAACATTCAGCCACAAGGGGAGCCACAGCGACCGGTCGCATTTTAGCCATTTTTAAGCATTTTTCTGTTGTTAAAGCGCCACCCAGTTGCCAATTAGAGTTAAATTTCTCCAGTCACCTTGAGGCGTCCTGTTCTACATATCTACCAAGTTTAGTTAAAATCAATATGGCGGTTAGGCCTACATAAGAAATTAGCTCTCTAGCGCCCCCATTTTGTTTGATCGGGTCAATAATGGAGGGGTCCCCTCAGATTATGTGTGGTCATATGCCTACAAAGTTGCATGGTGATCGGTGAAACCCTTGAGATGTTATACACCTTTATGTGATGAGCCATGCCCACTGCAATATTCATTGCCTTATAGAAGCTCAGTTTTAGCAAGTTTTCCAACTTTTGCCAAGAGGGAACTTTAGATATTGGTCCCTAGATTATGTTCACCAAGTTTCATGCAGATCGGTCAAACTTCCTAGGAGGAGATCGATTTGAAGTGTTTTTCAAAAAATTCTAAATGGCGGAAAATGGGGATGTAAATGTAAAATTTTCTTTGTCTAATATAAATCACTGAAAGAAGGTTCATTTGTAGTTCTAAACATATTCAGGGTGTTTTTTTACTCAGTTTTTGTCTCTCCCACGACGTTATCCCTCTCTCCTACAGCAGCCATTACAATTACATGCATATGGACAATTATGCAAATTAGGCGATGACGTAATTTAGCGACTTCTAGCGACTTTTAGGACAGCCATTAGCTACTTTTCTTACTGAGGAGTTGGCAACAGTGTTTACATTACATTGTATGTGTATAGTACACTTATTAACTTTTTCAGTTGAAGACATTTTTAGAAAAAACACCACTGAACCACTGAACACCACTGTGAATGAAAGAGAAACCTTAGACGATGGTAATACTGATGATGATGATGATGACAGCTATGATAATGCCATTGAGAACATATTTCATTGTGTCAGTCAACATTATACAGTATATTATACATTACACAGTACTAAGTACACTTATCACTAAACTTTTAGTTGAAAATTAATGAGATGATTGTGAAATGTGTGTGTGTGAGAGAGAGAGAGAGAGAGAGAGAGAGAGAGAGAGAGAGAGAGAGAGAGAGAGAGTGTGAGAGTGTGTGTGTGTTTGTATGTATGTGTGACATCTGAGGCTTCACACGATATCCTGGGGCCAGGATTTAAAATTAGGTCTCCTGGCTCTTTGTCCCTCTTCCATCCATTTGGTAACTGACACCGAGGCATCGAAGCTCTCTAGAGGAGGACCCTCTACACTGATTCGAATCAGATCTTCCACTGTGTTGGGGTGTAATGTAGATCTGGTGTCTGACTTGATGCGCTTCTGTGTGGAGAACCCCCTTTCACACTGCGCAGAGGACACAGGAAGGACCAACATGATCTTCACTAGATGAAGGATGTTCTAAAGCTAAAATCATTTAAATATCATTAAGGTTTTCAGTAATAGTAACAGTGTAAAATACATTCATCAGATGAATGCTAAACAGCATATAAATATAGCCTACCTCTAAGTCTGAGCAATAAGGTTCTTTTGTCAGAAGGATTTCCCATAATGCCTTGTAGCTCTTGTCTTTGAAGGACCTGAACACCAGGGTTTTCAAAGCCTGGAACTCCTCCTCAGCCTAAATGAGCAGTGAAATTTGTTACTATAAACAGTTATTCTATATATTTTTTGCTTCATTATTAAACTAACTTGCAAACTTAGCTGTGGAATAGAAATTTAGTAAATTGCCTGTAGTTTATTTCAGTGCAGGATATCAAAAGTATGCATTGAGATATGTTACAAATTGCGTTAAGCATCTTGATCTTAATCTTAACATACTAAGAAGGATGCTGAACCGTTGCAACAGTAGTATCGATCTGCTGCAGTCCTGGAGCAGTCTGACTGAGTGGTCCATCTTCAGCCATATTCCCTGCCTCTCCTTTCCTCAAAACAACTCCCTTGACAATTTAGAATGAACAGAGTACATTTAAACTACATTAAATGAATAATCTGATTTGAAATGCCCAACTTGCTTCAGTGCTTCCTATAATGCCCAAATGCCTGCGTTTCCTGACAAAATGTACCTGAAACTTAAACTCCTGTGCTTGCTCCCTCCCTTTCTGCCTTTTCATGGCTGCCTGAAAGGAAGCCAGCCTGCCACCATGACATGGTCTCACAGCCATTGCCTGAACTGTTATGATGAGGTTCTCCAAGCTGCTGACTGCCTGTGATTCCAACAACACGTCACTTTCTACTCAACTTGGCTAGGGATTGAAATCTAAAATGATATGGTTTATTCTTTAACCACCACATGAAGCTCACCTGAGGGAGGATTACATCATTCCTCTGGAGCAACAGACTGTATTTACTTATTGCAGTAAATACATCTGCTAAGAAATGGCAGAATGCCAAAAAAGAACCATCTTCAGTGGTCTCCTTGACCTGCACAGAACAGATGTTGAATGTGTGAATTAATGTAGGCTACATTGGTGTATTTTCTTCCCCAGGGGCCCCATAGTTTATACTGACCTTCTTTGCTCTGCCAGCGATATCAGCATTTACTGATGATGCAGCCAGGTGCTCCATATGAGCATGTACCACTGTGTACTGTCCAGCATCATCCAGTGTCCCCTCCTTCCCTGGCTTTAGGAGCACTTCCAGTGACCTTGACACATGGGGCAATGTTACAAGAATCTGTCCTGATGAAGGTCTAACCGAAACGTCAACAGAATAAAGCAGAGAAAAGTGTGTGCAGACGTTGATCATTTTTTCACTTGAAATGTTTAAGAGGATCTACTCCCAGCACCACTACAGTTTGAGGGTGTGCATGTTGGTATTTTCACCTGGACACATGGCAGCCATCTCGTCCCCTTGACTTGGATTGTTGACCGACACACCTAGCTCGACCCCAAGGCTCTTCAGCTCCCTTCTGGACTTGGGGCTGAAGTGGTAGGTCTTCCAAACCAAGTGGAGCAGGTCATACACCTTCCCTATGGAAGGCAAATCCTTCTGAGCACATAGTAGAGCAAGCTCCAATCTGCAACAGTGTACAAATCAAACATTTTAGTTTGCTATAAAGAGAGCCACAGCTGTTTTGTTATTCTCATTTAATGAAGTAGACCATTATCAGCTATGAGGCATGCAGTGAAACGGGATGATGTGCTTTCCCGCCTCCTCTTGGAGTTTCACTGCTACTCCTCCCTTGCTCCCAAGATTCACTACTGCTCCGTCAGCTCCCATGGCCACTGTCTTCTGGAGCCAGTCCTGGCATGACTCCCCAAGGCCAGCAAATGCTGACTTTGTTGCTTCATAGATTCCTAAAATAATTCCCTAAAGGGTACATATAATTTAAACAGGGTTAAAAATATATGTTATTAATATTTTCATTTAAGAATTACATTTGTTAAATTCAAGTTAATTCAGGGCAGTTTTATAATCCCTTACACATGCCATTCATTATCCTCACCATCAGCAGTGGCATGTTCCACCTCCACATGTCCCACCAGGATGGTTGTGGGAAGTCCATTTACAAGGATCTGTGTATAAACTATCTCGCACTCTTTCACGGACACGTCGTTATCTCCGTCGATGATGAACGAGATGTACTGAGCTGAGGACAGTTTAGCAGCGGTTTCCTCTCGAATCATATCTGCAATTACACCAATGATGTTGGTGCACGACTTTTGTTCACATAAGTCATGTTGATATCAATTCCATTTTTTTCATGAGAAGCAGCATAGGTTTAAATTTGGTTAAGGCGAGGTCCTCTTTCGCGATGGTGTAGGTGGTGTTAAATTTCACTTTCATCTCTGCCTCTTCAGCTGCACGTCCAGCAGCATGTTGTCAAATAAATGCCTGAGTAATTGAGCCTGCATTCTTACTAGTTAGATATTTGTCACGAGATTTCTTGTGTTTCGTGCTTTCTCTGTGTTTAGTTAAGCTCTCATGCTTAAAATGTGTAGACCCAGTAGTAAACAGACTTTTACCGGCGATCTCCGGCCCACAGGTCTTGCAGTGTACACAATGCATAGCTCCATTCTCGTACTTCAGCCATTTGAATTCTTTTAGCCGCTCACTCCGAAAAGCATACACCTTGACCTTCTTTGCTGTTGCCGGTGCTGTCCCTTTGCCATCGTTGTCATGGCTGTCATCATCATCAGTATTATCATCATCATCTAAGGTTTCTATTTCATTCACAGTGGTGTTCAGTGGTGGTTCAGGGGTGTTTTTTCTAAAAAAGACTTTCAGCGTTCTCTTCATTTTCTCCTCTCTCCGGCATGAATTAGCTTCAGCTCCTAGTTAGTTCTGAGTGACAGAAGTGCTGCAGTCGTGGAGTGATTTGAGGCTAATAACCAATCTAAAATCAGCATTAAAGTCAAACTCATGTTTGATTGGTCAATGTCAGCTCAGAAGGTGACAAAACGGTCACAATTTCGAGCCCTGCAAGGGCCCACAGATCATGAAGAAAAGCTTGGTCACAGAAGTGCTTAAAATCTGACACAGATCATGAAGAAAAGCTTGCTCACGGAAGTGCTTAAAATCTGACACAGTGGTCACTAATATCATTTGCAAAAACACCTATATCTGAATATTTATGAGGAGCAGTTGTTAAAAATAAATCTAGAAGAGAGGATTTCTCTGGGCCTTTGGGATTTGGGTGAGCTGAACCATTAATAAGTTGTGTAAGGTTAAATAAGTCACAGGTAGATTTAAAGCTGTCAGAAACGGGAGACAGCCAGTCCCAATTAAAAGTGAGGAGAATCTCATTAACATCAAAGGATGATAGTTGCTCACACGCTTGCTGACGGGGGTCTATAACAAACTACAATAGTGATAAAATGACCTTTAACAAGTTCCAATTTCAAGGCAAGAAATTCAAATTGCCTGCTGAGCGTTACGGATAATAGAATGGTAGCATGAAATGTTTTTTATATATGGCAACGCCACGACCTTTTCTGGGACGGTCACAACGGAAAACATTATAACCCTTAATTGCAATGTCTTTGTCTGTAATAGATTTGCTTAGCAAGTCTCCAACAAGACAAGAATGTCAGTGTCAGTGGATTTTGCACAGATTTTCACTTGTTCCAGTTAAGGCCTCTGACATTAGGTGAATAATACCAAGCCCAGATCTAACTTTAAAATCAAAAGGGGTACTCAAGCAGTTAAAATTAAAATTAAAATCAAAATCAGGGCCAGGGTTAGGTTGAACATTTCCTAATAGTAAAAGCAAGCGTATGATAAAACATTTCCCTTTGAATAAATTTTGTGTTGGCACTGAGTGATTATTTGTAGCTTCTGGTTTACTTGGGGGATGAGAGTGGAATAAAAGCAACCAGTCATAAGGGCTAAATAGATTAATTGAATAGGGTAGGGTCAGAAGCTCATCAGTCTTTTGTGTAATCCAGTTTGGAGAGATCATAACAAAATAAAAGTCCCAGTTTGTGCCTTTTCGAAAGAATAAAAAGTCAGGAACATTCTGGTCTCCACTGCTTTCATGCACCTCATGTGGATAAAGAACAGTCAATACCAAGATGGCGCCCCCAGTGCGGAGGCCTGTTACAGCAGCTCCTGCTCACCGCTGAGCTTTTTTCAATTTCTTTTCATTTAACTTTATTTTTTCAGTTAGCTAGTTAGCACTTATGTTTTGCTTTGATATGGAGACAAAGACTGCTTTCTTCATATCGGTCTTTCTCCTATTTCTCCATGGACATGATCGTGTGCAGGGATCCGGCATACAGCCATGGCTCCACTGTTTACACCCGGGACCAGCTGTTAGCGCTACATCACATCGCAATGCGGCCTGAGGAGAGGCACGGTATTCCCCGCGAGCTGCCGAGAAGGAGGCGGGGATGTCGCACCGGAGTGCAGCACCGATACCGGAGTACCGGCAGAGCAGCGTGCTGGTGTTTACAGAGACATAGCTGAACACAGAAGTACTGGACACGATCGCCGCGCTGCACGGATTCCAGCTCATCAGGCACGACAGGACAGCGGACAGCGGTAAGAGGAAAGGAGGAGGGCTGGCTGTGTTTGCGAATGATAGATGGTGTAACTCTGAGCACATCACAATCAAGGAACAGCATTGCTGCAGGGACATTGAGCTGCTGGCTGTTGGCATGAGACCATATTATCTACCCAGGGAGTTTTTTCTTGTCATTATGGTAGCAGTGTATGTCCCCCCGTCTGCAAAGGCTGAGTCTGCTTGTGACATTCTCCACTCTGTTACGAGTAGGCTGCAAACACAGCACCCTCAGGCCCTCCTTCTGACCTCACGCCTGTCCTTCCACCACACTGCCCACCTTCACCCAGTATGTTTCCTGCCACACCAGAGACAATAAAACACTGGATTTATTTTATGCCAACACCAAGGAGGCATACCACTCCCCCCTGCCCCCCCTGGGAAAAGCTGATCATAACCTGGTTCATCTTCTGCCTATCTACAAACCTCTGGTGCAGAGGGAACCAGCAACCACCCGCACTGTGAAGAGGTGGTCTGATGAGGCCAAGGAGGCCCTGAAGGACTGCTTCGAGACCACCGTGTGGGAGGTACTCAGCGATTCCCATGGGGAGGACATTGACAGTCTGACATCATGTATTACGGACTGCATAAACTTCTGTGTGGAAAGCACCGTACCCACCAGGACTGTACGCTGCTTCTCCAACACTAAACCCTGGATTACTACAGATATAAAAGCTCTCCTGAAGGAGAAGCTGAGAGTTTTTAATTCTGGAACCAAGGAGGAGCTGAAGGCCGTGTAGAAGGAGCTACGGAGAAACATCAGGCAGGGAAAGGAAGGATATAAAAAGAAGATGGAGGAACAGCTGCAGCAGAGCGACGTCAGCGGAGTCTGGAGTGGTCTGAAAACCATCTCAGGACACAAACAACCGGACTCCCAGGCCAGAGGCGACCAGAAGTGGGTGAATGATCTGAATCTGTTCTTCAATAGATTTGATCAGTCTGCCCCTCCAGCTTGTCCTTCACTACCTGTCAGGTGAGAGATCAGCTGAGGAGGATAAAGACAAGGAAGGCTGCAGGTCCAGACGGCATCAGCTCCAGGCTCCATAAGTCCTGCGCAGACCAACTGTGCGGTATAGTTGAAACCATCTTCAACCTGAGCCTGAGGCTGGGGAGATTACCACAGCTGTGGAAGACATACTGCGTGGTACCTGTGCCCAAGACTCCGCACCCCAAGGACTTCAGCAGCTTCAGCCTCATGAAGACTCTGGAGCGCCTGGTCCTGTCTCATCTCCGCCCCGTAGTAGGCCCTTCAATGGACATGCTGCAGTTTGCCTACCAGCCTGGCATTGGGGTGGACGATGCCGTCATCTTCCTCCTGCATTGAGCTCTTTATCACCTGGAGAAGCCCGGAAGCTCTGTGAGAATCATGTTCTTTGACTTCTCAAGCGCTTTCAACACCATATAGCCTGCGCTTCTGAGGGACAAAGTGGAGCACATAGGGGTGGCTAATCACCTCACATCCTGGATCCTGGACTACCTCATGGACCGGCTGCAGTATGTCAGGACCCAGGACTGTGTATCGGACTTGGTTGTCTGCAGTAGGGGGCCCCGCAGGGGACGGTGCTGGCAGGCCCGGATTAAGAGGGCAGGGACCCCTGGGCACAAATTCTTGGAGGGCCCCCCGAATACACACACACACACACACACACACACACACACACACACACACACACACACACAAACAGGGTTTTGTATTATCGACTGCTATTTGTTGGAAACACCTATAACATATACAGGATTTACACTGACAGGGTACAGCCTACTGTATATGATCACAAAGAAGGACAAAATCAAGACCTGCAGATATCCTTCATCATGCAGGATTTACACATAATTGCAACAACGCTTTCCTCACCAAGCAACAATATCAAGAAATCAGCTTATATTGTTACTCATTAGCATTTGCAAACACAAACTGCTTCACCTCCACAAGTCCAGATTGTGGATTCAGAATCTTCCATAATTCACACACAAACTCACATACACATACCTGTAAATATGGCTTTTCTGCTCTGTCTCCAGATGCTCTTTGTGTCCTGTCTTTGGCTCTCTGAGGGCTGTCTCTCTTTTTCTGTCTCCTCCTTCTTTATTATCTCTACTCTCATTTACTGATAATAAAAAAGGATACAAAACAGCACTGGTCAACTTGACTAAAAGCCTTACTCTGATATTGAATAGAAATAGAAAATGATGGTAATATAGGTTGTCTTCATACACACATACATACACACACAGGTGCACACGCACGCGCGCCCACACTCACACACAAAACACCTGTAGCTGTCTCCTTACTGTCTGTCTGTCTCCTTTTTCTCCTCCTCAGCTCTGTCTCTCTCCTTGTCTCCTCCTCAGCTCAGTCTCAGCTCCCTCACTTGGTGTTGGTGTCCATCTCTCTTCTTGTCTCCTCCTCAGCTCTGTCTCTCTCCTTTTTCTCCTCCTCAGCTCTGTCTCAGCTCCCTCACTTGGTGTTGGTGTCTGTCTCTCTCATTGTCTCCTCCTCAGACACGCTTCAACACCTCCCGCCAGTAGCGCTTCTCTCTCTCCAGCCGTTGCGCTAGTTGCGAGGTCAAAGTCCCACGCCGCGTGACAGATGAGCGCCAAAGCAGCGCCAGCATGCAGCTACAGTGCTGTGTGCTTTTCTCGTGATCCCGCAGACGTTCGGGGTGTTTCCAGTCAAGAGTAGCCACTAACAAACTGGGTTTTCTTTGTTGAAAAGAGCATGCAAGCAAAGCAAAAAATATTACCTATGGATGGTGAATAGGTGATCCAGTCATGGGAAACTTTTTCTCCATTTTGTAGACTGCTGTACAGCAGATGGTTAGTGAAGGAGCGCACTTCACTGCCCAAGCCGCAATCACGAGTTGATGCTGGGTATCTGCTCGTGCGGTTATGGAAGGCTGCAGGTCCACAATCAATAAGAACAGCTTGCGCGTTTTCACTCACTTCACCCCACAGCGCTGGGTCCGACACTTCGAACATCCACTGAGAGCTGCTGATGCTGTGACTGCAGCTAGCTACAGGTTGTGCTTCTTGTGGCATCTTGAGCCTCCGGCTCCGACTCCCGCTTAGTTAGCTAGCTTAGCTTGCACGGTGTTCTCCAACTCCAAAGCATGTTCACCCTGATTCTCCTGGCTCCGTTTGGGAAAGAAAGTTTGGATGGAAGGCACACGTTTTTAAAAAATGTTGCCTCCCTTTCCTCCTTTTCTTTTCTCCGCTTACGTTTGGTACAACCACTTGTTTCGCTCATCTTTCACTCTCTATCACTGCTATCGCTGAGGACAGTCACGTAGGGGCGGAGGCAGAGCGGCCTGTTACAATGGTTTCCACACTTGCACTTGACCAATTAAATCATTCTATTTAGGTAAAAAAATAATAATATCAGCGTGATTTTTGTTGGTTATATATGGTGTCATTTATTTGAAATTTGAAGAGGAGGGATTTAGGGAAAAAAACGTTATACAGTCGTTTTCTCCCATTCTGGCTGGGCCCATGGCTTGGCCCCGTCTGCGCATGGGCCCCTGGGCCTGTGCCCATAAAGCCCATTGGGTAATCCGGCCATGGGTGCTGGCTCCATTCCTCTTCACCCTCTACACTGCACATTTTTCATATGACACCCCCACCTGTCATCTGCAGAAGTTCTCCGAAGACTCTGCCATAGTCAGCCTCATCCCAGATGGGGATGACAGGGAGTACAGAGAACTGAACCAGGACCTTGTGGACTGGTGCCTGAGGAACCACCTTCAGATCAACGCAGGGAAAACCAAAGAGCTGATGGTTGATTTCCACAGGAGCAGACTCCTCCACCCAACACCGGTGAACATCCAGGGAAAGGACATTGAGATGGTGACATCTTATAAGTACCATCCAGGGAAAGGACATTGAGATGGTGACATCTTATAAGTACCTGGGTGTTCATTTTAACAATAATCTGGACTAATCATATAACAACACTATACAGGAAAGGCCAAAGCAGACTCTACCTGCTGAGGTGGCTCAGGTCTTTTGGAGTGTAGCTCCTGAAGACCTTCTTTGACACTGTGGTGGTATCAGCCATCTTTTACGGAGTGGTCTGCTGGGGCAGCAGCGTCTCGGCTGCAGATAGGAAGAGACTGGACAAGCTGATCAAGAAGGCCAGCTGTCCTGGGATGCTCTCTGGACTCTGTGCAGGTGGTGGGAGAAAGGAGGATGACAGCCAAGCTGCCATCTCTGAGGACTAACGACTCCCACCCCCTGCAGGAGGAGATAAAAGCTCCGGAGAGCTCCTTCAGCGATAGACTGATTCAAGTTTTTAAGTCTAAATTTTTGAAATTTTTAATCTGACTCTTTCTCCTTGACTGCTGTAACACTGGAATTTCTCAATTGTGGGATCAATAAAGGTGTATATTATCTTATCTTATATAAGCAAAAAAGGTGCTAACACAAACACGCTGAACTGCATGAGGTAAGGAGCAGAGGATATTGACAAATTCTATCTATCTATCTATAATTATTATATGTATTAACTTACTATTACTCTTCCTCGGTCTTGTTATTCGTTTTCTTCTTCCTCTTGTCCGGAACTCGGTCTCTCAGTGCTTAAACGATAGCGGTCAGGGTAAATAAATATTTATCTTGTTACTTGACCTGTATGTTTCTTGTGTTATTTTATTAAACCAAATCTAATCCAATTTTATTTGTAGAACACAAATTTACATGCTGTACATAAAATGTTATGCTTATACAGTCACATCAAGAAACTTGTAGACATGCATGTTTTCTTAATAGTTGTCATTTACTTCTGTAGCCCAGCCCACTGACTGAGTTTGTGTAGTGAAAATTGCAGAGAAATAATTAATTCAAATTTAAATGACAATCTGACATTGTGAACTTGTCAGGCTTTTTTTATATATTGTAAATGGATGGTTTATAAATAGCTTATACTTTAGGAATGTAGGCTAGTTTTACTTCTTTACACTAAAAGAAGGGGGAAAATTGGAATGTGTTATTTACTGGTTAATATTCAATCCGTGGTGTATATCATTAAAAAAAAAGGACAGAACACAGGAAAATTCGTTGTGAAATCCCCATTATTGCAGACATTAGAATTACATTCAGGTAAAATCATTCAAATTTTTACTGTGACTGACAAACACCAAAACAAGTAGACATGCAGTTTGATAATGGTTTTATTACTTTATTCATAACTGACTGTACAGAGTTTAGTGTGTTGTAAAGTCCTAACAGTGTATCTTATTGGAGAGACAGCAAAACTTGAGTGAGTTAGTTTTACTGCATTACAAAATGTCAGAATGCAGGAACTAACATTTCTTGCTGGATGTTGAAGGCCGAAGTAAATTTTAGGGTATGCTGTCTGTGAAAATGTGCTTAAAGATGTTCTAGAATGTTGATTCAGTTCCTAGGTTGATTACAGACTGTCAAGTGGAAATTACAATGCCACACTACAACATTGGAAGGGATAAATGAAAAACTTTACATAACTTCAACTTCAACTTTATCTATGTCCCCAAGGAGCAATTGATTTTGCAGCAAAGATTAAAACAGATGGGTACAGTACATACATACACATAAATAGCACATTCCCAAAAAACAGTGAGCACTAAATAAATCAACAGCAGTGGCCAAGTTCACAGCATGGCTCACCTCAATTGATATATATATAAAAAAAAGCAAGAACAATAAATAGAAACATGAGAGTATAAATACACTGAATATAAAGTGCAACATGTAACTCCTCCACAGCCAGGTAGGGGCTAGTTACCTCCCCTCTGGCCTGAATTAAGGATGGAGATGGCTGAAGGGATAAACGAGTGCTTGAACCTGAACCTACAGCCAGAGGGTAAAGACTGAAATTCGTTGAACAGGGGGTGGGTGGCATCAGTCAGGATGCTTCTACCTTTCTTCCCTGCCTGTCTAGTGAACTCCCAGAATCATGCTGCTCAACTTAACTCTCCTGTTAAGTGAATTTTTTTGCCTTGACACTGAGGTTCCCATACCAGCACAATAATGAAAATGTGAGCACAGACTCAATACAAGATTTGTAGAAAAGGGTGTGAGCACAGACTCAATACAAGATTTGTAGAAAAGGGTCATGAGGGTCCTATCCACTTGAAAAAAAAGACAGTTTCCTAAGACAATACAAATATTGCTGACCCTTCTTGCACAACATGTCAGTGTTGTCATTAAAATTCAA
The DNA here is from genome assembly GCF_006386435.1 of Epinephelus moara. Lineage (NCBI taxonomy): Eukaryota > Metazoa > Chordata > Actinopteri > Perciformes > Serranidae > Epinephelus > Epinephelus moara. Next base: position 35,478,642 of record NC_065514.1, read on the forward strand.
GTTCATATCAATGAAAGTCCCCAGGTACTTGTACTTCTCCACTGACTCGACCACCTGACCCTTAGTAATAGTCGGGGAGGATGAAGGCTGCCGCCTGAAGTCAACAGACACGTCCTTTGTTTTGGAGATATTTAGTTGCAGAAAGGAGTCATCACACCACTGTATAAATTAATCGACCACAGGACCATGATTACTTTTACTGTTGTGGAGGAGGCTGATGATTACTGAATCATCAGCAAATTTTAGGATGGATCTATCGTCATACTGACTCCGACAGTCATTGGTGTACAGTATGTACAGTAGTGGTGAAAGGACGCAGCCTTGGGGTGAACCAGTAGATGAAGTTAAAACGTCAGACACATGCCTGTTCACTTTCACTCTCTGAGTTCTGTTTGTTAAAAAAATCGAGGATCCATCCCACAACATTAAAATCTAAGTTAAAATTATTAACAAGTTTGTCAATTAAAATATGAGGTTGGATGGTATTAAAAGCTGACGAAAAATCCACGAATAACAATCGGGCATGTGTTTTGCTACTTTCCAAATGTTTAAAAACAAGGTTTAAAAGTGTGGCAGTAGCGTCTTCCACCCCACGCCCCGCTCTATATGCAAACTGCAGTGGGTCAAGCAGAGGCTCTAAATGGGGGAGAAGTTCTTCTTTCATTAGTCTTTCAAAGGATTTCATAACCAGTGAGGTCAGGGCAACAGGCCTAAAATCATTTAGAACTTTGGGATGTTTAGTTTTTGCCACTGGGACGATAGTACTATCTTTCCAGCTCCTTGGCACCCTCTGCTGATTGAGTGACATCTGAAAGATGTAGAAGAAGATGGGCCCCAACTGTTCTGCACAAGAATGGAGCAGACGGCCACAAATATTATCAGGACCTGGGCTTTTTCTGACTTTGTCCATTTGAAGGACTCAATCACAGAGCGTTCATTAAGAGGAGGGGACCCAGTACAATGTAACTCGTTTTTCAACTTAGAATTCATATTGCTGAAATCAAGGGCATCAAACCTCAGATAAAATTCATTTAGATCCTGTGCTAATTGTTTGTCTGATTTAGCACCGCTGAGAGCTACCCTGGATTTGCATTTCTTGTTAGACACGGTAATGGTCCTAAGGCCATCCCAAGCGGAACCCAAATTATTCTGGCCTAGTTTCCTTTCTAGCATTTCCTTATAGTTTAGTTTTGCTCTACTAATTTCGCATTTTATCTCCCTTTGTAATACATTCAGTTCTGAAATGTTACCCTCGCGGAATGCAATTTTCTTCTTGTTCAATAAGATTTTCAATGATTTTGAAACCCGTGGTTTATTATTTGGAAATACTTTAAAAGTCTTTTTGGGAATCACAGAATCTTCACAGAAGGTCACATAGCTGCTGATGACATCAGTCAGCTCATCAATGTCTGAAGAAGTCTCTGTGAAAGTGTCCCAAGCTGTGCAATCATAGCAGCCCTGTAGACTCATTATTGCATCATCAGTCCACAACTTGGTCTGCTTTGTGAGAACTTTCTCTCTCCTTAAGACTGTGCGATACACCAGGATTAGATGCACGCAATTATGATCAGCCCCACCCAAAGGGGGGAGAGGCAGGGACTTGTATGCTCCTTTCACAGATCCATAGCACATATCCAATATTTTACTGTGGCTGGTTGGGCAGGTGACATACTGATATAAGTTTTTAAGTACTTTACCCAGTGAGCAGTGGTTAAAATCACCAAGAACAAAGAGGGGTGCATCAGGAGATTTTGATTGCAGCTTCTGAGTCACCATAAGTATAGACTCCGATGCTTTATCCACGTTAGCTCTGGGGTGGACATATGCAACAACAACAAATAGTTGGGGAAATTCCAGAGGCAAATACGGGGGACGCAGAGACACAGCCAACAGTTCAACACCTTTAGTACAGAGTCTTTCTCTTACCAGAACATTTTTGCACCATCGCTGATTTACATAGAGGCACACTCCTCCACCCTGTGATTTGCCCATAACACTTGCATCACAGTCAAGGCGGACTGGCGCACCAAATCCATCCAGGGAAAGATCTGCATCTGAGTCTCGATCCGTAAGCCATGATTCCGTAATGGCCAAAAGACATGCATCCCTGAAATCATGTTGGAATCTTACAAGAGCTTGCAGCTCATCAACTTTAGGATCATAGACGGCAGCGGGATACAGGTGAGGGGTAGCTTGCGCAGCCTTCGGCGAGCACCGCCCCTTCTGCCTCGCTTCCTCGTTTTGCAAGGGAAAGCGCTGCTGAAGTTTCCATAAGACTTTGTTATCTCTCCACAAGAATCCCCGCATTGCAAAATAAGATCCAGGGGAGGGTTGGCCGGTGGAGGATTTCTCCACTGAAGAAGAAACTCCCTGCTGTACTGGATCCGAGGGGTCTGGAGACCTTGGGCGAGGAAAAACGCCATCCATAGCAGAAACACCACTGCAAGCTCCATTGCTGTCCAGACAACACATACACAAAAAGTCGCAACCAACTGGCCAAGTTGTTGATTACTCACTGTGGTAGATTGCTCAATTTAAAAGCGTACATTAGTGCTACACAACACTACACACAGACACAAAACGCGGACGTGACTTGTCTTGCTGCCAGTCGCTGCACAAGCAGCGCCTTCCTCACATAGGTGAGGTGAAAATAAGAAAAAAGCAAACTGCAGGATCATGAAAAATATAAACATGAACCCCATGTCAGGTATCTTATATAGTCTATAGTCATTTAGCCAGGGTTTAGTCATTTATGAAGTTATGTACAGGGACATAATAAACAAATACAATGCAGAAAGTAAAATGTAAATAGCAGATGTGATTATTGAATTAAATGTAAACTGTACATTAAATCATCATGATGTGCCTGACGAGGGTTAACTGCATCAAGATGGGTATGTAGACATAGGTTGGCCTTTACAAGCACAGTATCCTACGTAAACACTGAATTTAAATCAAAAATATTCATACTACCTGCATGAAACGACGCACTGTAAACAAGTATATACTGTACAAAACTGTTGTTCATGTGCTTATAACATGACTCATCAGAAATAACATTTTTCTGTAACAGTAAAAGATTATGAAAAGAAGAATGTCTTCTTTTTCTAACAATGCAAGATTTTTTTTTAATCCACATTTCAAAAAGACTGAGCAACGTACATCCTCATTTCTGGGGAGATGAATAATAATTAATTTCTGAATTCTTAAAAGTAATCGAATATTGTTCAAAGACCGAGGCTTTTGCAGACTGATAAATTTTTTCCAGGAAGAGGAAGGTTATTTAAGTGTGGGAGTGGCCTATTTGAATCCATTTTGTTTGAGACCATGCTGCAAGGTGAGTGTGTTTGCTGATCCTGTAAGTTTATTTATCTCCTTTAACTTTAGCTTATATTGGAGTTATGCTATGTAGCGTGTGAAATAAGAGTATGGTGAATGTGCTAGGAAAGGTAGTATCAGCATTGCTTCTGCCTGGAGCTCGCATGTACGGAGCCTGGGTTTGGTTGAAGGTGGCAGTGCTGTTTGGGCTGAGAAAGCCATGTGTAAGTAAGATAAAGGAGGTTATTGGTTGGTGTGGAGAGCAGTGAGACCTGGCATTAGGGGAGTGTCTCCGGGACGCCAGAGATCACTGTCTAGCCTCCTGGAGGTGTCGTGGGACCAACTAGACGAAACACCGGTGAAAGGAGGTTCCCACCCGATGACCCCAAAGACATGTTAGTTATCACTGCTCACTGGTCTGCATAGTTAAGCCTTGCCATAATAGCTTATCGTAGGGCTTAGGAGGTTATTCATTGAGTGCTGATCCTTTTTGAGAGCACAAACTTCTTGTGTTTATTTGAATTGCATTTCCACTGTTTGATATGTGTGTGTGTCGAGGGCCTCAGGTTAAAGGAGTATTCTGCTGTTTTTCTTTAAAGAAACAAGTCAAAGTCAGGCTTCAAAGTACATAGTACATATAGGCTTTACATTTGAGCAATAATGGTACCATGAGTGGTACTACAGTACTGTACAGCATAGAAAGCAGTTTATATTATCAGATTGCAGATTGTGGCCATGTGAATCTGAAGGTGATATGGGGCCGTCTTCTCTTCCTATATAAGTGTGACTCAAATTCAGGAAACAGAACACCACTCTCTTTATTATCATGGGTCATCACTGCCCCCTCCCTGTCGACATCTGGGTCAGTAAGGACCTAAAGACGAGGAGAAAAAACAGGGTTTGGTTAGTTCATACGTTTTTGTTAAAGGTTCTGTATAGTGAAAGACAATAATTCATTAAAAACTTTAAACATTCCAGGAAAAGTTTATTACATCACCTTAAGGTTTTCCATTCAAGTGTTGCACACTTGAATGAATACTCTGCCAAGCTGCAAAATACACAGACATAGTAGTACATCATCACATGTTTCTGTTTACACGGTCTCTCGCTTAGCACTAGCAGTATGTACGGGCTTGCCGTGTTTAGGTAATGCAAGATTACCGTGCAGGTAATCTGGGCCCGTATTCACAAAGAATCCTAAGACTAAAAGTAGCTCTTAGTGACGTCATTCTAAGAAAAATCTTAGAATTCCTCGAATTCTAAGATTTTTCTTAGAATTTTCCCTCTGTAAGATATAAGTTATTCACAAAGCATCTTAGGCCTTAAGAGAGCTCCTAAGGTGAACTTAAAACTCTGTTGTTCTCCTCCACGAGCTGTGCCAACTGCTCTTCTGTCCAGTTCGGCTTTCTCGTTCTTTTTTCTCCATTTAGTTTGTTGTTTTGGTCATTCTGCCAAATCAAATCGCTTTTTACAAGGAGGCCAGCAATCACACTAATTGCTGACAGCTGAGTCTGCGTCCACCATTAATATCAAATAGATTAAGTAGTAAAATTACCAGCATGGCGAGTAAACATAACAATAAGCAAATCAATATGATAATCGGCATGTGAATGAGGTACGTTCAAACATTTTGAAGCTGTGTAACAATTAATTTAATTTTGCTGAGTTTCATCATCATGACATAAAATTATTTTCATGATTACATATTTCTTAATACAGTCTAAGTTCTATGATCGGTTGATTTCACTGTCCATTCATTACTAAGAGCGCTTTTTTTTTTTGTAACAACCAATCACAGCTTTTAGAAGACTGCGTCATACCTAGCAACGGGGTCAACCACACCTCCTCAGTAAGATAAAAGTTTCTGTCCCCTCCTTGCTCAGAGTTGCTCTCAGAAACTTCCTGAATCACTCTTAAGCTAAGATTCCTTGCTAGGAATTTTTAGGCTAAGTTAGGAGCTCCCTGAGAGGACTCTGAGAATCTTTGTGAATACGGGCCCTGGTTGTTATGGGGGGAATGAACAAACGATCGCGGGAGTTACATACAATCACTCGCCTTTTCTTCCGAGGGCTGCTCAGTTTATTTTAATAACATGTGTACAGCTGCTGTCACTGTCTACACTGCTCACTGACAGCAGCCTCACTGTCGCTCTGCTAGCTCACTGTTAATGAACCTCAAATGAACGAGACTGCTCTTTAACACAACGGCTCAAACCTTTCTGTCCTTAACCTGCAAGCTACAGTAAGCTTGCAGTAAGCTTGTAACACATTTCATAAGTTATCAGCCTTCTCTGCTCCTATCGCCAAATCAATGTAGCCTCCTCAGTTAGCTCCTTAGCTATGTCGCTAGCAGTGGTAATGACAATGGAAACCATCGATGAAATAAAAGATAAAGTCCGCACACCAGAAGCTGTTCCTTGAAGAATTTATTTGATGTAACGTCTCAGGCTCCTGCCCTTCATCAGACATTCAGAGGCATTCATCAGTCTGATGAAGGGCAGGAGCCCGAAACCTTACATCAAATAAATTCTTCAAGGAGCAGCTTCTGGTGTGCGGACTTTCTTTTTTATTTCATTCTTACTTTTTGGTCCAGCACCCAGCATTAAGTCTTTTGGGATGTGCGTGCTACCTTTACCTGTTAATGGAAACCATCGAACCATGTACCATCAGCTCATCTCTTAGCTTATTATCATTCGCCTTCCCTCTCTGTAGTTAGTTAACTTTAGGAACATACTGTTCATATACAGATAGAAAACCTTGGAGTCTTGACGCAGCATACTTACCATGAGGTTACATCCATGGTCAAGTCGGGTTACAGCCGGCAGCCGTTGTTCGTATACTACCCAGCATAGAAGGCCCGTCCTCCTGGCTCTGTGATTGGATGGTAAAGCTATATTCCTGAGTGGATAGTCAAATGATATGTTAATCTCAGCGGGGGGGTGAATTTTTTTATATCTCATCCGTTTAAATGTTATTAAGGCTTAAAGTTGCACATAATTAAGGGTGTGGCTATTTTGAGTGACAGGTGGCACCATCACGGGTGGCTAACTAGCATGCTAACTAGCCACTGGCTCCGCTGTGCGGAGCTGAGCTCAGACTCGGCTGTCTGCTCGGCGTTGTCTCAGCTAATTCGCGTCTATGTTCAAGCCATTGAACCTGTCCTCTCAGCCATGTTTGTGCCTTTTGGATATTTTTTTCAGCCAAATATTGGAGTAATATGGCTTGCTGTTCGATTAATTGTACCAACAGACCGTCCAAGAAGTCTGTGCTCCAGTTTTTTCGGTACGTGAAATTCGGAAATTCTAGTATTATTTTATTTATGTTTATATGTTAGCACTAATTAGCAGGTATCCGTGTCTGCGTTCACCACCTAGCATTTCATCTTATTATCATTATTATTAAGCCTTTATTTAGGACATGTAAAATCACGTTGAGACCGGAGGTCTCATTTTCAAGTGCGACCTGTATCACAGCAGCAACATCCACATCAAGTTACAGAGCAACAGACAATACAATACAAAACAAGCTTAGCTCGTTAACTAGCTAACTAGCCAGCTAACGGTTAGCCTTCGAGCAAGACGCCAATCCGGGATGCATCAAAGTCAGAACCTAACGGAGAAGTGTTAGGATTTAGGCATTTAGGGAGATAATATTTTGAACAAAAGGCGTCTGTGTGAGGTTTGAAAATAAAGGTCCACCACGTTAGTTAGCTAACGGTATGCAATGTTAACGTTAAATTTGTCATATGAGCAATGTAACGTTAACCTAACATTAAGGCTATACTTGTGTATGTAAATTAAAAAGTGGTGAACTGTGTGAAATTACAATAAGGTGTGTAACGTAATTAAATAAAACTAATGTGACATTTGACTGTCACATGAAAAATATTAAGAAAATAAGTGTAGGATATAGGCCTGTAGCTACACAACAATAGATAATGCACAGACAGAATATGAGGACTGCGATGGCCACCACCTTTTTTTTTTTTTGCCAAAATAAATTGATTATGGGGCGTCGGTGGCTTAGTGGTAGAGCAGGCGCCCCATGTACAAGGCTGTTGCCACAGTGGCCCGGGTTCGAATCCAGCCTGTGGCCCTTTGCTGCATGTCCTCCCCTCTCTCTCTCTCCCCCTTCACGCTTACCTGTCCTGTCCATTAAATGCAAAATGGCCCAAAAAATATCTTTAAAAAAAATTGAAAAGAAAAAAATAAATTGATTATGATCTGTTGAACACTGAAGTAATTTAAGTTGTATTGTTTGCATGTAAAGGAGTCTGTGAAGTAGGTAACCTAACACATATATTACTTTTAATATCTATTTGTCTGTGTAAAGTTTTCCTCTAGGTGACCCAGACAGACTGGACCAGTGGGCACTCAACACGAGAAGACAGAACTGGACTCCAAACAAGACTTCCCGTTTGTGCAGTGAACACTCTGAGAGTCATCACTTCAGCACTGACTCCAGGATAAAGACACCTTTTTTTCATACAGTACCTCACAAAGAGTCAAGAAACTTTAAAATTTAAGTTTAAAATGATGAATTATTGACCATAATACATTTCAATGCATTACATATATTACTAATTTTCATACATTGCTAAATACTCGATTAGGGCATAGCTTGCTCTGTACTATTACTGATAAGGTGAAATTACTGACACACCAGTGCAGTTTAGTGTTCCCCTGATGCAAAAGGCCAAATGAAGATTTTATCACTCAAGGAACATGACATGTATTTACCAACTTTAACATTTTAGTGCCTTTTATGCAAAGACCCTTTATCAAAGTGAGAATTGCAACTTTTTTCCCC
>NC_065514.1:35487714-35490987 GCF_006386435.1 Epinephelus moara
TAAGTAATAAATTCAGAGTTATTTAACATTAAGGAGTAGTTACATTTATTTTACATTACATTTGGTTACATTTAGTTAAATTTATAAGTTACATCTGGCCCTTTGAGGGCAGCCATTATGCTGATGTGGCCCTTGGTGAAAATGAGTTTGACACCTCTGTCTTAGTAGAATGTAAAAAAAAGGAAAGCTGATGTTATGTGCTGGTTTTGTTTGAACATTTCTTTAAGACAAAAAAAGAAAATTCACTGAGAAACTATACTCCTTTTGTGAAAAACAAGGAATTACCTGCACACTGAATAGTTTTAAGCCCCGTAGGAGGTATTATTTATTTGTGACGTGACATATGAGAAGGTTCTGTGGGTATTGCTCGGTATTGAGGCTTATATAGTGAGGCTAAAAAAAAACTTAACATACAATTGGCTGATTATGTTTCTGTTTGCCTCACTATAAAAATAATCATGATACCTTCGCCTGAGGAAGACCCTCTCAGAGTTGGCAACATAGCAAACAAGTGATACCTCCTTGGGGGCTTCAAAACTATTGTGTTCAGCTAATTCTTTGTTTTTCACTTTGAGCCCTTTTATCCAGTCACATTCTTCTGTGTTAAAACTAGACTTCTAACAGAGCAGCAAACAAAGGGTACTCTCCAATATCTTCTCAGGCTCTGCTGCTGGGTGTAAGGTGCTTAGTTATCTTCAAGTACAAAGTTAAAATAATCAGGCCCACACAGAAATGGACTGCTTAATTATTTGTCAATGTCAATGACAATGTTAAACATTATGCTTTATGTTTTATCTGTAGTGTATGATTTGCTTGTCCTTTCAATTGACAGTCAGATTTGATTGTGAAATACAACATTCAGTCAGTAATAAAGACAGAAAAAGTGCAAATATAAATAGAATTTATTGAAATTTTAAACAAGTTATGGATGACCTGAATGTTTTAAATAAAAGGACATTAAAAAAAAAAGTCAACACCCCTTTAGTCAAAACAGACTGAGCCTGTGAAAATGGTAACAGCCATGCCCAGCATGGGCCCAGAGAGCTGCAGAGTAGGCTACATGGGGTGGTAGGGGGAAAGGGGATAAAGGGTGGGGTTTTAGGGATGAGGAAGAGCGGAGGTGGTAACAGTGTTATTGGCTACAGATGTTTGTTTTTTTTAACAAAGAATATAAAAAACTCAACATTAGCCATGACAACCTGGGCTATGTTTAGGCCTAAGAAAATGTGTCCTAAAGGCCAAATTCAAAAGCAATGACACTGCCAACTGTAAGCAGTTCACTGCGTTTGGAGGTGGTCTTTAAGACAATTAACTAATTTACTTAAAAACATATAATTTACCCTCGGTGTGAAATTAACTCCATCTTTCAAAAATTGCCCAGGACTTTAATGTCTGATGTGAGGGTGCTCAATTATGGCACCATTTAAACTATGGACAAATGTAGCCATAACACTGTTAACAAATTTCCTGGCCTTATCAATCTTTGCTGGATTGCCACCAGCCTCCCACCTGCACCTTTGGGCCAGTGAAGAAAATATTATCTTAATGCCAGGATGCTGGAGGTGAAGCTAGTGCAGGTCCTCCTTCATCATACTGACCAGCTTGACACTGCTGACCTTCCCCATGTCATTGCCGCCACAGTGGATGATGAGGACATCTGGTGCTGCTCTTCCTCGCAGGGAGTGGGAAAAGAAGGGGAGAAGGCCTCTTCACTGCAGTCCACCCCAGCCAAACCAGCAGACACAGATGCCCAGCATGCTGAGGTTGCTTCCCAAGGTCTCTGCAGCTCTCTGGGCACCACGCCGAACATAGCTGTCACCAATGATCCACACTGTGCCTATGAAAGTAAAATGAGTGTAATAAATGCTTTAGGTAATGGAAAACAGAAAGTTAACTATGAAGGGGGAACCAGTTATTTTTGTTGACAATACCATTATGTCACATCTGTAGGATAAAATAAAACAGGGATCAATACCTCAAAATATAGATGACAGTCTTTTAAATGCTTTCTTTTTGTCCTTGGAAGACAATGTAATATTAGCTGTCTAAAGTCAAGTAGCCAAAACTGGTACTTAGAGTTTCTGCTGTGTGTAACAGGTGTGGTGGAGACGTCCCAAGTGGCCATGACCTCAACACCGGTGATGTACTGAAAGAAATTAACATATTGTAACAAGTATTACACTGCCTTTCTTTCACAATTTCTACATTTCTGTATCATGTTCTAGATGATAATCTTGCAATGCGCTGTTCATAACAGTAACGTTGACATTACACATACATTTCAGTCCCCTTTGGACTTTTATCAGTGTCAGAATCATAAATATGCATGCTGTTTGCAATAGCGGTGTGGGTACTAGGATATAATCTTTAATGTCAGCCGTTATGCACACTGCAAATCCAACTACTAACTTGAATTTCTTGTTTGGTATCAACAAAACATTCATGGTAAGAAAGAACACTACCGTTAAATGGGTAACATCACATGTGACTTAGCTTATTAACATTATCTTATTCAAAGTATAATCAAGTGACATCCAAATAAACAACTCGTTACTAAAGTTACTTGAAAATCTAAATTCAGGTCAATTGATTTGCTTCAAATTATTAGTTATATATGTATTAAATAAACATTACGCTGATTCACTATAACCCTGTAAGTTTTGACAAAATCAAGTGTTGCAAATGAACGTACCAAAATTAAAGCAGCTGCGTGGAACTTTTTACCATTTATAAAACTGTCCCTAGTTCGTATCACCCCCCCTTGAAGATCCGCATACCGTATTTGAATGGCTAACACAAATTTTTTATATAGTAGCCCGGGCGTTTATTTCACAAAATCAATTTTGACCCCAGGCGTTTAAAATAACCAGGGGCTATTTGCTCAAGGCTTTTTTTTTTTTTTTTGCACCGACCTGCACCATGCCGTTATTTGGTTACAGTTCCTGTCCAGTATGGTTTTTAGTGCAAAAATACTGTATAATGTAAGGGTGAGTTCGTGTACAAAAATCTCTAAACGTTTAGAGTGGATCATTTTTTTCGTGTACACGTGTACACGGGTTTCACTGCTGGGTGGTGCTATTGCATTATACCAGTAAAGCCCCAGTTATCCGAATACCAACCGAACGGGCCATTTAACCAACAGTTACAGGCCGCCACACCGAAATATCGCCATTCCGACAGTCCGCCATCCCGAATTTTGGTCCCTGAGTCCTGACAGTAATCTATAGCGAGCCTGTAGAAGCTGTATTCCCCATGCATGTCAGCGATTTTCAC
>NC_065514.1:35491165-35495624 GCF_006386435.1 Epinephelus moara
TATTTGATGTGGGAAAGATGTATATTTGATGTGGGAAAGATGTAGCCAGATGTATTACCTGTTTTAGATACGTGGCTTTCTGTCCGTCTGTCCGTCCGTCCGTAGCATGAGTCATGTGCACCACTTCACCACCGACCCGTGCGTAAAAGCGCAAACAGTCCCTCAAGGAGGGACAGCCATGAGGCAATGAATGAGGAAATAATCGCCCGGGCGTTTAATCGGACCGGCGTTTAATACGCCAAATGGGATCAAACCCCCGGCGGCTATTAGGTGTCCGGCGGCTATTTGCCACCGGGTGACTATTTGGAAATATACGGTATTTATTTGAACCCAACAGCGACAAAAAAGCCTTTCTCTATATGGCTATTTAGCGTAGCCTCGGTTGGGTCGGACACAGCGGAAGTCAGCAAACCAGAATACGGCACCCGAAGGCGGAAGTAAGTCTGCATGCCCGCAGCGGCCTGCAGCCATTAAACCACAGAAGAAGAAGGAGCCGTGTTTACAGAGAGTGTTCTTCGAGTAAGCGGTACGCAACAGGCATTGCTGAACACATAACAGTTTTACCAGATGTCTCTATAAGGACTTAGATGTACTTTCGATGTCATGGCGGATAAAGAAGGAGCACCATCTAAAAGGAAAAGAACAGAAGAACAGAAGAAGGCTAAACGGGACAGTGATAGGGCTCGAGCCCAAACGCGTGTAAACCTCGGTCGGGCATTCACCAAGTGGAGAGAGCTGAGAGATTTGAAAGGTTTTAAAACTGATCCCGAGTTGGCCCTTTTCCTAATCGACAGGTATGTAATTTTTGTTTTTATTTAGAGAATATACCGCAACTTGTTAGACGTTGTTTCACTTCAATATATGACGACATGGAAGTTATAAGCAAGCTAAATGTAACGTTAGCTGATGTGAACCGCTTTTGTCTAGTAATGTTACAACAAACGCCACAAAATTATCTGTGACTGTGACCATGAACACAAATATACAGCAGGCAGTTGTCCTCAGTTTATAATAAATTCAGAGCTACACCAGAACATTTATGATTTTCCTCTCCCTCTCCGCCGGCTGCAGTCGGAATTTTACGACACCAGGCTGTGGGTGTCATACCACTTCGACCAAAGGGGGCGCTATAATCAACGAAAACGTAAAGTTCCGCACAGCTGCTTTAACGTTATATATTTAAAAACATTGAAGCATTTTTTGAGATTGTGTAATCTCAATAACAGCTGAATCATTGTTTCAAGATTTGTTGTTAGTTTCAGGTAAACTCAACTTACCTCAAGTTTCATGAAGGAGCTGGCACCAAGCAGGAGCAGCCATCACCACAGGGCTAGCTGAAGCAGCGTCGAGCGAGGTGGGCGTGTTTAAGCAACCAGGCTTAATTTGGCCCGCCTCTTTACCTATTTTTGATTGACCGGGAGTTGGGCAGAGACAGGCACTGCCAAGATGGCGACAGCCAGAGCCGGCTACTTTGAGCTTCAAACCCACTCCTCAGAAACCAATGGGTGACGTCACGGTGACTACGTCCATATTTTTATACAGTCTATGGTTTTGACACACACAGCTTCCGTTCTGTGTTTACTGTTTTGTACCTGTGAAACTTTACTGTACCTGTGAAAATCTGATGCATAACTGTAAAAACAAACTGTACCTGTGAAAACTTGATGCGTAACTGTAACACTTTTTGTACCTGCCAAAATTTGATCCGTAACTGTAAAAAAAAAATGTGTAACTAAAAAATTGATTCACAACTGCAAAATATTTTCATAATTGTGCAAATCTTTTTCATTTGTTCACAAAATGTCATTTACAGCTAGGGATCTCTGTACAGATTCAAAAATAAAATGCATTTGTTCAAATATTTTTTACAAATTAACGGATTTGAATGCAAGCATACAAAACTTTTTCACACAGTTATGAAACTTTTCCACACGTTAACAAGACTTATGAAACACCTTTTATTCCATAATTTGCGAGTAAAAATAGTTTTGTGCAAGCAAAAGAAATCATTCAGGTGCACGCTGTGCGAGTACAGATTTCAACCAGCAGCAGAAACGAGAGGCGAATCCTGCCGGTTGTGGGTTGAACAGGGGTCACAGACAGGAATACGGTGGAGCACCATGGCTACCGCAAGATAACAGTATACTGGCGACCGAGTAGCCTGGCTCCAGGTCCAATAATGTCCTCTTCGTTGGTGTCATGACTGCCCAGAAGTACCTGAACAGCTGAGCTGTGGCGGCACACAAGTATGTGACGTGTCAGAGGAGAAACGAGCCATTCACATTTCTCTCTTTGTGGCAGGTAATGGTCCACAAACCTCACTGCACTGAAGGGACTGTTCTTAACTTATCAGAGGAGGAGGGTGGCTGGTTGATTTTTATTTTATTTATTTATTTTATTTTTTATTTTTTTCTGATGCTTTCTTATAGGTCAGTTACACAGGATATAGTTTTATACAGTCCATGTCACGTTATGTCAGCATGAAGACAAACATCAGTATCAGTCATTCATCCTGCTCTCTGTCCCTCCTCTACTGAGGACACTCACTGTCTGCAGGTCGGCTGTCTCAGGTACATGTTCAGATAAAGTGTTAGCCTACATACAGACAGCTTTCATTTTAGTTTGTCTTTAACACTTTGCTGTTAGCACCGCGATATGCTTGTGTCGACTGCGATCATAAACCATAATAGCGGTGAATGAGAGACTGCGGACACAGCAGATTGAAATATGGCTTTCTACATGCTGATCACATGTATTGATAAAGTATTGGCTTGCCTGACTTTATTGCACTTACTTACAGTAACAAGCGTAGTTGTTGTCAACTAGAGTAATCTTGAAGTTATTTTCCCTTAATCTGCACCGCGGCCTCTCTGCTGTTGTCTGACTTCACTCTGTTGAGTGTGTGTGTGTGTGTGTGTGTGTGTGTGTGTGTGTGTGTGTGTGTGTGTGTGTGTGTGTTCGCGTGCGCTGTGAGGAGGAGGTCAGCCCTGACATGCAGAGAGCAGGAGAGAGGCTGCAGAATGATGATGAAACCGAAACTTTAAAAAGTAACGCCGATAATGGCGGAGCTTACTATTATAACGGTGTTGATTAAACTTGCCTTGGGTTGTTTAATACCGGGTCTCGTTACCAATCCCTGCAGGGGCGTTTGATTAAGTCTCCCAGTTGGCCGGTGATAGATTGGTGTCAAACTGTTGTTACAGCTCGTCCGAGCGGTTCATGCCAGGCTCGAATCAAACCCACCACTGGTGATATACGCATCGTCTCATTTGATGTTGCCCAATAAGAATCCAGAATGTCATCAAAAAGACGCATTTTTTTTCCTCAAAAGACGCAGGTGTCAAAGCCGTGTTGACAGGAAAGAGACAGAGGAGAAAACCGCAAAATCACCTGGGGCAGTGCGGGCGGGGCATCAAGGCCACTGCGGCCGTAAGGTGCTGACACACAAAACCGACATCAAAGAACTAGCGGCGACGAAAGCCAGCTGTTGCGTCGTCTACGTCGCCTCACGTCGCCCTGTGTCAGTTGCATTTGAACACACTACAAAGACTACGTCCGACAGCTAATTAGCACATACGTTCTGTACCTGCGTGAGAGGAAATAACGCAAAAAGAGAAACCGGAAGTCCGAGGAATGCATGAGATAAACAAAGTAGCAGAGTGAGAGAGTGGTACATCCTGTCAGCCGAGGGGTTTCCTATCTGTGCAGCCGAGCACTGCAGCACCTCCACTCACTCAGCTGCCCGAAAAAACCCACTGCTTCTTCCTACTGTAACCTGAATAACAAACCGGGGCACGGTGCTCCGGTTAGATCCAAACGGAAAGCTGGGGCTAGCTGGGAAGTTAGCTGAGGCTAACTGGCTGTGCTTCCCTCCGGTCATGCTGCAGCTAACGCTCCGCTAGCCTCACAGCTAGCCCCGGTTTGTTATTCAGGTTAAAGTGGGAAGAAGCAGCGGGTCTGTCAGGCAGCTGAGTGAAGTGGAGCCTGAGGAGGAAGCACCGGTTAGCCCCAGTTTCACTACAGGCAGATTCACTCGCTACAGGGGCGAGGAAATAAAACCTGAACAGCTAATCAGAGTGATCTCTCTCACCGACTAGCTCCGCCGCAGATTCAACATGCTCAATCATCCGAAAAGCCGCCGATGCCAAAGTGCCGACAGTGTGGGACACACCGCAAAAACTAGGGCGACAGATGCTCCCCGACGGCCCGACTTTGACCGACAGCCAACCGTCGGCTTGGTGTGTCAGGGCCTTTAGGGCAGATATTTTTTTCAAGGGCACAGGGCCAAATTAGGCCATGGCCCTCGTGGCCCTTGTGAAATTCAGTCAATCAATCAATCAATTTTATTTATAAAGCCCAATATCACAAATCACAATTTGCCTCACAGGGCTTTACAGCATACGACATCCCTCTGTCCTTATGACCCTCGCAGCGGATAAGGAAAATCTCCCCAAAAAAA
>NC_065514.1:35496984-35504415 GCF_006386435.1 Epinephelus moara
GGATGGGGTCTAAGAGACACGTTGATGATTTAGATGAAGAAATCACTGCGGTCAATTCTTGAAGAGAAATTGGGGAGAAGCAATCTAAATATATATTAGGTTTTACAGCTGTGTTTGAGGTTAGATAGGTACTATCTGAGGACAGGAGGTCATGAATTTTGCCTCTAATAGTTAGAATTTTGTCATTAAAAAAGCTCATAAAATTCCTGCCCTGCTTATAATTGAAGTGCACAGCACTAAGAAAAGGTGTCTTTATGAAGACAGAGATGTTACAGTGATAAAGGGTGATACTAGGAGTCGTGACTGGGTCCAGCACGCTTCCTACATCCAGAAATAGCCCAGCAGTTGGTTGACTATCATCAGATTTTCAATCCAAACAGTTTAAAACCAAAATCGATCATGTCCGACACGGGACGTCAACTGACAAATATTTTAGGAGAATGGATAACACTCAGACTCAGACAACACTAGGTCATTCAAGCACAGGAAATTGAAGACACAGGTAGAGATGTGCTGCTGCCATCTTGGAACGGTATGAAAGACCTTCTGTGCGGAGTAGGCATGGACTTCCCCATGTCAACGTGGGTTTTTAGGTACTTCAGCTTCCTCCCACAGTCCAAAGACATGCAGGTTAGGTTAATTGGTTACCCTAAATTGCCAGTAGGTGTGAATGTGAGCTTGAATGGTTGTCTGTCTCTATATATCAGCCTGCGATAGTCTGGCGATCTGTCCAGTGTGTACCCCGCTTCTCGCCCAATGTCAGCTGGGATAGGCTCCAGCACCCCCGCGACCCCCAACGGGATAAGTGGTTACGGAAAAATAAATGAATTCTTAACCAAACACATATTTTGTAATGTCACATTGACCTTGACCTTTGACCTGCAAGCACATTCTTATTACTTCAGTCCAAGTGGACGTTTGTGTCAAATTTGAAGAAATTCCCTTTAAGTGTTCTTGAGATATCGCGTTCACGAGAATGAGACAGATGCAAGTTCACACTGACCTTGACCTTTGACCACCAAAAACTAATCAGTTCATCCTTTAAGCCCAAGTCAACATTTGCGCCAAATGTGAAGAAATTGCATTTACGAGAAAGAGACACACAAGGTCACAGTGACCTTGACCTCTGCCCAACAAAACTAATCAAGTCATCATTGAGTCCAAGTAGACATTTGTGCCAAATCTGAAGAAATTCCTTTTGGGTGTTCTTAAGATATCCTGTTCACTAGGTTGGGACTTACATACATATCTACAGACGGACAACCCGAAAACATAATGCCTCCAGCTTCCAGCCACAGGTATCGCTACCTGTGAAAGCATGGATGCTTCACACATTGAAGATCTATTCAATCAGCACAGTTTCAAGGTGGACACCAAAGATGTGTGTCACCAATTCAGTATCTGACCAAATGTGTCCCCTTCTATTCCTGAGATGGCCAGAAAAGTGTTTAATAAAGAACATTATGATGTCACAGTGAAGTTGACCTTTAACCTTCTGGGTATAAAATGTTATCATTTAATTGTTTTATCCTTGTAGACTTTTTTTGTGAAATGTTGTCATAATTAGCATGCATGAATTATTGAGTCTTGGCCCAAAACATGTTTTGTGAAGAAATTCCCTAAGGGTGAGAGAGAATTAAACGGACACAAAGTCACAGTGAACTTGACCTTTGACCACCAAAATCTAATCAGTTCATCACTCATTTCAAGTAGATTTGTGTACCAAATAAGAAATTCCCTAGTTCTTATTGAACAAAGTCACAGTGACCTTGACCTTTGACCTACGACCACCAAATTCTAATCATTTCATCCTTGAGTCCAAGTGGGCATGATGATGATACATAAATCAAATACAATATTAAATTGGCCAAATAATAAAACCACATGCACTATGCTAACAATCTTGACAAGTGTATCTGTATGAATTTAGAATAAGGTTATGAATCAGTATCAGACACACTGCTGTGTACAGTACCTGGACTTTCTTGAGTGCAACCAGCTGTCCCTCCAGCAGGTATGTGGCTTTATAGACCTCACTGAACTGGCCCCGACCAATCTTCTTCTCTATGCGGAGGTTTGCCAGAGTGCAGCAGTATCTACAGCCTGGCACATTTTTCTGTACAAGAAAACACCGTATTAAAAGGTTTATTGATGTATTGCACCTCTAAATCTCACTAATAAACATGTTTTATCTTGTGGTTGTAATTGTGTGGGTGTTATGTGATAAACTATTTCTTGGCTGGGAGCACTGACTTCCTGAAGTCTCTCTTGGTTGTTTGGTAACCTCACAGTGAATGATAAGGATATGATTCCAGGAAGTTACTGCACCAGGTCAAGACATAGGCCAGCATCCCGTAAAACAACTTGCCATTATGAACTTGTGGACCCTCCGGTCTGTGTGGGTTCATGAGAGGAAACAATATATATCATATGAACATATTTCTCCTCTATTAGTGTTGTTTAGCACATGTATAAGATGTGACTTTATCATCGTAGTAGGCTATTTGTCCATCCTCCACTGTGATTGAACAGCCAAAGTGACAGTGAAAAGCATGGCATTTTTACCTAAAATTGAACATTTTTTCAACTCTCTACACTCAAAAAAACCCCAAAACACCCAACAGGCAGCACTCAGCACAGAATTCACTCCCAGTGCCTTGTTGCACTGCCGCTGTTTGTAGCACATCGTAAATACACAAAGCATTAAGCGCTTTAGTGGACACGGCCCCTTACTCACAGCAAGTAATAGAAGAAGCATATTCACCAAAATGTCGAACCATTCCTTTTAAGTCTTTTTATGTTGGATTAGGGCCTGTGTCCACAGGGATTTTTTTTTCTGAGCCCAGCAAACTTTTTCTTTAAATTGTTGCCAGTAAGGAGAAAGCTTATGCAGCTGCATTCAAAAAAGCAGCAGGAGCACTTTTTTCAGAGCACTCCTGCTTTTTTTTTTTTTGCGTGGCCGCTCTGAGCACTTCTAGTTCTAGTTTCTAAGAAAACCTCTTGACTTTTCAGAAAGGTGCTGGTGTCGCCACTGTAGCTCTTTAAGCTAATGTCTATCCCGAGCTGTATGTAAATACAAAGACAGAAAGCCCATTTGTGGGAGCAGATTGGTGGGACACTGACTGTTGCTGCTGAGTGGTAAGCTTGTTGTTAACTGTGTAGTCAACCTTCTACTGACGTAGCATTACGTTACCTACCTAGCTAATATTAATGCTAAGATACTGTTGTCATAGAAACAAAACCTATGTGAAGAACGTCAATAAAAATGCGCACACTGGGTTGACACACTCCCCGGCACCGTGCCACAGCTTTTCTGCCACAGAAAAACACTATGTGGATGTAGGCCCTTAAGCCTCATATAAACTATCAAACAATCAGCCTTGTGCTTCATACTGTCCATTTCCATATAATGTATGATTACAATAAGTGTAAGCACTGGTCTGCCCATCACTCAGCACAGTATATGCTGACTTGTTATCTTGTTCGTTTAGCTTTAGTCAAATACATGGGTTTTAGCCATAAATCTGGATTGTCAGACTTTATAGAGTGGGAAGCTAACTGACAGTATCAGTTGTGTCAACATGCACATTATGAAACTTGGATAATATGATCACATGTTTTAGACCAAGAAACATTTCTCTTTTATCTATCAAAGTACTTATAATCTGACTCATAATACACTGGTTAAATGCCCTACCTGATCATCCTTATCTGGTATTTTGTAGAGATTGTTGTGGTTGTCTAAGGTGGGCTGGTTGTTGTTCTGTGCCTCCATGCTAGCAGCACACCCACCTTCTGCTGTAACACAGAAAATGCATGTTCATTGACAGCATAAAAAAACACTACAGTTGTGATGAGATGCAGATGAGAGATGAAAGGAAGGTGACCTGCCTGCAGGCTGCATGTGACCCATGTGTTATACTGTCTGAATACAGCAGTAAGCACTTGCGATACCTAATTTGTTCTCTGTGTCAGTAGATATCATCAGTGTCTCTTGTTAGTCTTTCATACTGACAATGCGCATGTAACTCTGTGTGTGCGTGTGTGTGTGTGTGTGTGTGTGTGTGTGTGTGTTTGGTAATTCGGTAATAGGGTAAAGGAATATGTATGAGCTGACATTTGCAGTATTACTGTAAGTAAGTAAAATTTTATTTATATAGCAACTTTCAAAATCTACGTTAAAGAGTGCTGTACAAAAGGAGAAAGGCAACAGTACAAAGTATGAGTACAACAATAACATTACAACTGGAGAAAATGGCACCAAAAAAACCCATAACAAAACAAACTAGAATTTCTGCCCCGTGGTCGGAGGGCTGGGTGATATGGACAAAAAATCATATCTGGGTATTTTCGGGCTGAGTCGGGATGCAAGATATATATCTCGGTATTTTCTACATGTTCAGTTTCAAGTCAAAGCCACATTTGAGATGTCAGAAGCACTTTTATAAAAACCGACTTTGATCTAAATAAAATGCAAAGACAGGGATTTTTTTCCTGTTTGAAAATATACAGCTGTATACATCAGGAGAAAAGGGTGATTTTGGACCACGACTATGCTCCGGATGTCCTCAGGAAGCGCCGGGAATACGCCGAGGCAAAGAGAGTGTTGCGGGAGAAAAAGCTACGTTTTCAAACACCTTTCCCGGCGAGACTGAGGGTTTTCTACGAGGGGGAGACGTGTGTGTACAACTCGGCAGCAGAAGCCACGAAGGACATGGCGAGGCAAGGTCTCCCGGTGATGGTACTCAAGCCTCCAGCGAGCTGGTCGGACAGGATTAAGTCTTTGATGTGGCACTCCGCCCGGGCGCCGAAAGGAGGAGAAAAACCTGCCGAAACTCAGCGACCGGGATATAAGAAAAAACTGGACGCTTTCAGGAGAGAGTGACATGCGGGCATGCTTGGTTTAAAAGCTGGAAATTCACTACACCCATGTAACATTACCTTTTGATTTGTGTAATACATCCCCAGGTGGGATAAAAACTGAAACTTTCTGTTCGTAGTGAAACATACAGCGAGGCAATGATGTACTGACCTTTCCCTCAGGACTTTATAATGTCACTATTATTTATGGCTCATCTGATCTGGACTTGAAGGAGTGAGTGAAAGCATGTACCAGGTCAGAGCTGTTAGGGAGGGCCCTCCACAACCAGAGCGGTGTGGAAATTATCCCTCCGAGCCGTCACATCATCTCGGCTCCTATAAGGTCACAAAGACGACCTCATTACAAGGGACTTACTACTTTACAGTTGTAACACTAAAACTGTTCATGTTTTATCGTTCTGTTTTGTTCGTGTTCTTTAAAAGTTTGAGTAGCAAAAGGGGAAGATTGTGGAGGAAAATGACTCACAAGTTCAAGATTACATGGAGGAAAAGAAAGCTTCAATTAGCTTAGTGACCTACAATGTGAAAGGGGTCCTCAATCCGATAAAAAGGAGTAAAATTTTAGGTAAAATGAGAAAGGATAAAGCAGGAATAGTATATTTACAAGAAACTCATTTATCTGAACAAGAACATGCCAAACTTTGTAGGCAGGGCCTGCAAGTTTTTTCATCGTCATATAAGTTAGGACGTAGGAGAGGTGTGGCAACATTAATATCTGGTAAGATTGTTTTTGAAAAATTATCAGAATTTAAAGGTAAGGAGGGAAGATATAATATGGTTATTGGAAGATTGGAAGGAATTGAACACATGAATACTGTGTAATATCTTTTTAACTCACGTAAAATGGGAACGGCATTGCACTCGGTGGGAGCAGTGATGCTGCGCTTTGGACTGAAGGATGGCTGGCAGGTCAGGAGTAAACTTGGTGGTTGAGATGGCTGTTGGTCATTTTGGTTCTCAGTCTGCTTTTGTTTAGCATTAACAGAGAAAATGTTTGCTTACATATGTATGTTGAGCCAAACAGATTGCCACTTTTGCGTGGCATCTCATCAGAGGAAACTTTTCCTTTTCCAAGCTTCGGTAGAAGTCGGGGAGGGAGAGAAGCTGATGTTGATTCACACAAGTTTCAAATGTGTGCCATATTCCATTATATTTCTAGAATTGTCTGCGGGCCAATTAAAAATGGACTGCAGGCCGCAGTTGGCCCACGGGCCGTAGTTTGGACACCCCTGCCTCACACCCATTACAGTGTTTCCCCTACCATTATATTAGGGCTTTAGACTTTTTAAGTGTGTTGGAGAACTTCTGCAAATGCAGTGTTTGAGTTTGAGTTCCAAAATTGTTTTACTGAAGTGAATGATTTCATAAAAGTTACTATGCATCATTTGTTTAAAAGATATCATAATAACCCATTTTTAGGTGGTGTTTTGCCAATCTGCTTTTCAGGTCATTTGGAATAAAAAACAAAAAATGTTTCAGATTTATTAGTTTAATAAATGTTGACTTCCAGTGTGTCTATAATTATTTATTTACATATTAGGCAATATATTTTCTAGAGATTTCAGCCCATATACATAAAGACATATAGAGCATGTGTCCAGTATGTACCAAAGCAACAGCAGTAGCAGCCTCATCGTCATTCAACCATTCATCAAAACTAAGTCCGAACAAATTCACAAAGAAATGATCCCATTTGTAGCAGTTCTTTAGCCTTCTTTTGCTTCAACTCTGGCAGTTACAACTTTGCCATGGAAAGTTGGGAAAAAAAGGCAATAAATCGTAATATAGGGACCTACTGCAATATATTTTATCACAATACTCAGCTTATCACAATATCGTATTGTGACCTATGTATTTTGATAATATCATATTTTGGGTCCTGTGGCGATTCCCACCCCTCACTAATACAGTATAACAGCACTTTTTAACTTTACGTATCATTCCGCTTTACAGGTGTTCTAGAGTGTTTGTGTTTTTGTGTGTTTGTGTCGCAAAGATGGACATATTTCTAGAAATAACATTTCATTTAAACTATGAATGGTCGTCAGATGAGGACGAAGTGAAGGAGAGAAGCCTGGGAAAGTGAACACTATAAGGCAAACAACATGGGCTTGGAACTACTTTCACACTTGGTTAAATCTAAAAAAAAAACTAAAAAAAAACATTGACATTCAGTCTGTTGAGAAGACCTTGCTGGGTACAGTTTTGAGGCAGTTTTATGGATCCATCGGGAAAACTAAAGAGGAGCTCTACAGCATTAGCAGCCACCTCGGTCTTCGGGCTTGTTTAAATCATTACATCAAGAGCCTCCGGTCAGCCATTCATGGAATTTTATGCAGGACCCGGAATTCATATCAGCTAATTATGTTTTCAAAGGTGTAGTCAGGGGGCCAAAACTGATATTGTAACTTATGTGGACACCTCAGGGTACAAGCTGACAACCTATCCAGTGTCAATAATTGACCCCTCAACATGTATTCTAGCCAGGTTGTCAGCTTAGGAAATGATTTTTTTGTTCATTTCATGACTGTTTTCTAAAGGTGGTAAAAT
>NC_065514.1:35510878-35523987 GCF_006386435.1 Epinephelus moara
AAGTTCTAACGACAGGGTTTACTGGAAATTGCATGTTGCCAAAGTGAATGAAGATTCTGTAATTTTGTGATTATGTGATTATTAAACAATGTTTTTGTCAAAATCATCCCTAAGTTGCCTCAAATGTATTATATCTTAGCCATACAAATATTACACAGTTATTACTACAAATCATTAGTAGTTACTAACTCTAGAGGAAGTGAGACAGCTGTTGAATTTGGAAGGAATTTGTAGTGAAATGTCAAATAAATATTCTAGATTTCCGCCTGGACATTTAAGCACTAAAATTTGTGCAGTGTTGCACTGTCTCACACTATAAGCTTTAAACTTGGCATGACTTATTCCCCTACATTTGGGTACTGATTGATACAGGTTTGAGGCTGTTATCTTGTGTTTCCAAGTTGATATTCACTTTAAAAACTGGCTCTCTTTAGGCTGAGAGTGATTTTTACAAGTTCTAGCCCTATTTGCTCTTACACTGTCAAATAAATTTTCATTCTGACACTTCTGCAGACATCCCCTGAGTATTTTCATTCTGACACTTCTGCAGACATCCCCTGAGTGTAATCCTTCATTTGATATCAAGTTTGTGCATGTGGTCCTTGTGGTTGTGGAGATATTTGACATTTATTGTGGGCAGGTCGTGTTAAGCAGGAAACCTGAAAATTTGCTTAAAATTGCTTCCAAAACTCACAAAAATAATTTTTCAGGTTGACAACCACCCTAGAATTTCACTTATAGGTCCCTTCTAACTAAAAAAATAGGTTGTCATCTTGTACCCAAACATGTCCGCAAAAGTCTTAACGGAAGCACTTTTCAGAATTGGCCCCCTGTCTAGTGTTGTTAAAGAGATAAGAAGGGCAGGAAAAGACAGAATAACACATCACCCTAAATATGATTAATGGGGGCGGTAAGGGACTTGGGTACTGAATAGGGGGGCACTGGCCCAAAAAATAGTTTGAGAACCACTGGGCTAACTCATTAAGCTTCAGTCTGGCTGAGAGTTGCACTCTAGCTTTAAAAGTCCACCAACTCTGTGGTGAAGAATGGTCAAGAGACATCATGATAAAACTGCGCTTAAGAGGTGCTGTATTTCTTCAACACAGCCCTTTTAAAAGTCGTTATATTGGAACCTGAGCTTATCTACAAACTTTCTGCTGACTGCTGTAGCTTTGGAAAAACACTTCACCTTTCTGTGCTTCGCTGTGTCTGCGACATTTGACGGCCCAGTTAAAGTGTCCGTCTACACACACACACACACACATACACAGAAGAGTCTCACTTCCAATAAGAAATGCCACCAGACTACATCACATACACATGTAACCAGAGCAAAAGGGGAAGGCTTGGCTTGTAACACAACATCAAGTACCAGTTTTCCTATTGTATCAAGCAGCAAAAATGCTGCAGCATGACATGTTTTGTCTTATCTGATATTGTATGTCCTGTGATGCCAGTATTGCACATCTGCACATCCCAGTGTTGATGCTGAAACAATATATCATGCAGCGTTAACAGAAAGCAACACCTTCATCTTTAACATGGACTGTAAAGAACAGATGCAAACTCGATGGGGGATATTACTGGTTGCCAGCTCAGTGTATGATCCCTTTGTTCTTTGCACCAATTTGTCTTCCAGCCAAGCACAAAAGAAAACTAGAATTACAGCTCTCATAAAATGTCATCACTTAATTATTTTCCCTATTAGTCATTTGTATGAAGTTTTGTCATAATTAACATATAAATTCTACAGTTATTGCCAAAACAAATTCTGAGGTCACACTGACCTTGAATCTTTGACCACAGAACTCTTATCAGTTTATTCTTCAGTCCAAGAGGACATCTGTGTCAAATTTAAGGAAATCCCTTAAGGTGTTCTTGAGATACCATGTCCATGAGAATGAGATGCAAGGTCACTGACTTTGACTACTGAAATCCAGTCAGTTCATTAAGTCCAAGTGAGCATTTGAGCTAAATTTTAAGAAATTCCCACATTCTTGAGATATAAACTTATCAAGAATGAGATCGTTAAGGTCACAATGACCTTGACCTTTGACCATCAAAAACTAATCAGTTTATCGTTAAGTACAAGTGAACATTTGTGTCAGATTTGAAGATATTCCCTCCAGCTGTTCTTGAGATATTCCGTTCACAAGAATGAGTTGGATGCAAGGTCACAGCGACCTTGACCTTTGACCCTTGACCACTAAAATCGAATCAGTTCATCCTCAAGTTCAAGTTTACCTTTGTGCCAAATTTGAAGAAATTCCCTCAAGGCGTTCTTAGATATCATGTTCACAAACATGAGACAGACAAGGTTACAGTGACCTTAACCTTTGACCACCAAAAACATCACTTCATCACTGACTCCAAGTGGACTTTTGTACCAAATCTGAAGAATTTCCCTCATGGCATTCTTGAGACATCATGTTCACAAGGATGGAATGGACCGACGGATGAACAATCTTTAAACATAATGGGTCTCATTCATGAAATGTGAACAGAAAGAATTTGTGTGTAAACTGTTCGCAGACGGAAATTTACGTGCATGTCCGCATTCATCAATATTTTAGTAGCTCCAATCTTTTCATAGCTACTAACAAAATCTACTCCTGCTCCCGACCACTCGTAGTGCTTGTGTAAATTTAGTAAAGCACATAAATATTGCTTGTCACTATTGGAAATTACAATTTTAATTCGTATTGCGCTCTGTTATGTACACAATACACAGATGCCTTTGAAACACGTAATCTAAACATGACAAAATATTAAAAATATAACACATTTAGTTAAATTAGTTGGCAATTAGCAGGTTTAAGATCCAGATTAGGTTCATGATTGTGAATTATCTATGTAAATCGACTCAATAGAATACACGTTCTTTCTACATGATGAATGATGATAATAAAAATAGGCTATCCGTAAGGACAGCCGGATCACAGCCTCTTCGGCCTCGGTGCCTGGGTTCAGCAAGGGCAGCAGGGGCAGCAGGAGCAGCAGGTGGTGGAGCCACGAAGGAGCACGCACCAGCTGAAAGAATTATTTGAGACAACACGTTTTTTGGGGGTTTTTTTGTGGCTTTTTGATCATTTGAATGAATAAATCTGATTTGAAAAATGTTTAATTTATGTTGTATAAAACAGAGCTTAAGGCTATTAAGATTCAAATAATTTGAAGATGATGCATACAAAACTGCTGTAGGCTATATGTTATCCGTATCATTTGTTAAAATAAATGTTAAATAGCTCTACATTCCGACAGCCATCACTGATTTAGAGTTTATTAAGCACAAAACATCTCTGGTTTCCCATTCCCACTTCATTCAAAACCCCACAACTGAATCTTCTGTTTGTTTGGTGACTGCTGTATTTTTGTGTGTGTGCTTATGCGTTTCTTTGCCTCCAGTTTCATATCAAACCATTTACGCTTCACTTCTGACATGGTTCTTTGTACTACGGAGACAACATTAACAGCATCTGTTACCTCCCTCCAGGCCTTCGCTTTGCCTGTCCCTGTCACACCACTAACTGAAGAAAATAAAATGTTTTTTCTTAAGTCCATTTAAGTCCATTCCAAAATTATTTCTCTCTCTGCTTCGGAAAAATTCTTTTTTCTTTCTCTTTCTTTCTTTGCGCCATGACTGACAGGTCAACTGGATGCACCTACACCTCCTTATATGGTGGTCATTGGCTATTCATGGGTGGGGATTTATGCTAATTGCTGATTACTGGGAGCACGCTGTCACTTTATGATGTATTGGCATTCATGATCATACACACGTTTACGATCAAATCTGAGTTTCCCGCAGCGTTCCTGAATCCGGAGTAGGTTTTTAGTAGCGTAGGCTTTTATGTGCAAATCTACACACAGATTTACTCACTTTCATGAATGAGACCCCATGCCTCCAGCCATGGCTATTGCTGGAACTGAGGCAAAAAAAAAAAAATCATTTCAAAAGCAAAACATACAACTTGCAAACAAGTTATTTGTGTGGTGTATGTATGTGTGATGGTGTAAACTGTTGGTCTTTTACTTTTTTGAAAGAAATCCTTTATTTACAGTTCCCTTTGCTTCTTCCTCACTGATAGGACTTTGGCCCTCACTGTCAGCTTTGTAGTCATGCTGCCAGCTCTCTCCTTTGCCCTGCCTCACTTTTTGTTTGCACTTCTGACATAACCCTCTGTCGTGGGAGGGTTTTTTTCAGGGTTGCGTCCCCATTGGCTAATGAGTGATAGCTCAGTGCCCATGATGTTCAGTCCAACACCCATACTACCATACTATTTAGTATGCCAGAAACAAATGTAGTACTATGTCCCAATACATAGTATGCCAAATGCAGTACGCCAAAAATACCAGGATGTTCTACTGCATCTGGTCGGATTTTGCAGTATGCAAGCCAGCATGCTTTTCTGGCTATTCTGACCCACAATCCTCTGCACAGCATAAGATATGTCACACCAACTGAGCTGCAGACAGATGAAAGCATACTAACAGCTCGCTGACAGTTGTCTAAAGCCACAATGATGGATGACAGCACATTCAAGTGACTGATGACAAGTGGAAAAGTAATAATAGAGAAATTAGTGAAGTGAATAAAAATCAAAGATTACCAACAACAAAAGGACATAGCTTTGAAAATAACAATGAAAGAGAAATGCATATGTAATGTTATTGTTGTGAATATAATGCTGCATGTTAGAATCTACAATATATGCAGTTATTTCTTAAAAGTTAAAACAACATACACCACGAAGTAACAACAGCAGAGCTCCCAGGTTGACCTCATACCATGTGCATTTACTTAGCTACAGTATTGGAAAAAAAAGCAACTGGATGGAGAATCTTACCTTAATTCTGGTTATTTTTCAAAAGGGAGACTTTTCACACAGACTATAATTTAAAAAAGAAAAAAAAAAAAAACTTTTAAGTTTCAATTTTAGTGATAAAACGTTTGATAAAAATATCCTTGAGGGTCATTGTAACTGATAGTATTAATAATTCTATAATTAAATAATTTAAATAAGTTCAGAGAGCGTAGAATGTCCAGTGTTGAGTTTGAGTTGCAGGGTGGAGAACAGATCATACGATCAGTCTGTGGTCAGATTGATCAAAGCTGATTAGATTGATTGTTTAGAATAGCAGCTGCAACTAAAAGATGACTTTCTGTTGCTGCCATTACATGGTAAGACCTGTAGTAAACCTTCAGTATCTTGCCTAAGGACACTTAAATATATGAACTGCAGAGTTTAGCTTTACCTCCTCCTGAGTCACAGCCGCCCCAAACACCGTGTCAAACTCTTACACAGGCAGCAGTAGACAGAAGCAGGGCACCCGTAAATGACACTAAAACACAGCGCTCTTGTACCACTTTTCCACTAACATGAAACTGCTTCTGGCTTCTATCAGTAGGGATCAACTGATATGGTTTGTTCAGAGCCGATGCCGATCCCGATTATTATGAAACAGATACTGATAGCCGATATTTACAACCGATATATGTCTGCTGTAAAAATCACAGTTGACACAGAATTAAAAAAATACACTGACAAAGCACTACATTCAAATGCAATTAAGCATATATTTATTCTGAGAACTTTTCCAATGTAACAGTACAGGGAGCTGCCAGCAGTACTTTGAAAAAATCTTTGACAAGTAAACAAATGAATGGAAAAATCTAAAAATACTCCCTGAGGTTTAAAGTAGGCCTGCACAATTAATCGTATTTTCATCATCATCGCGATGTGAACGTGTGCGATAAACACATCGCAAAAGTTGGTCTGACATGCGATAAGATTTGTTTACATGCGCCATGCTTTCACACTCAGCATGCTGACATTTGGCCAGTCAGATGGAGCCCTGGACACATGGGCCATGCATGCACACCGTTTAGCCAATCAGATGATACCCGCTCCACTCACGTTAGTAGCGAGAGGAATGGCGAGAGATGGCGGAGGCAGGAGAGCAGAGCAGTGAAAATGCGGACGAAACACTTGTGCCAAAAAGAGAAAGCACCTCCGCAATTTGGCAATACTTTGGATTCAAGCGAGAAGACGATTTACAGACTCAGGTACTGTGTAGGACCTGCAGAGCGGTTGTAGCAACGTCTAGAGGTAACACCACCAACCTCCATCACCACCTGCTGCACCACCATCAAGAGCTGCACGAACAATTCAAGGCCAGTCAATCTAAAGCACAAAAGTCGAGCAGCAGTAAAGTAACGCTGCCATCACTGCAGCAACAGTCTATTGCTCAGAGTTTTGTGAGCACGACTCCATATGACAAGTCCTCTAAACGACACACTGAAATAACGGAGGCCATAATTCACTATTTGGCTATGGACATGATGCCCATTATTACCGTGACCAGACCCGGATTTGTGAGTCTAGTTAACAAACTCGACCGACGATATGAGGTGCCATCACGGAATTATTTTTCTGATGTTGCAATTCCAAAACTGTATGAGAAATGCAGGACGACGGTGGAGTCAGAGCTGTGCCAGGTTGAGTATTTTGCGTGCTCCACAGACCTCTGGTCCAGCCGGACCACAGAGCCCTACATCAGTCTCACTGTTCACTTTGTGGACCGGGAGTTTCAGCTGAAAGCACGGTGTCTACAGACACAGTATTTTCCAGAACAACACACCGGAGAGAACACTGCGTGTGGGTTATGTGAAGCTTTGGCCAGCTGGCATCTGCGGGAGGAGCAACTAACCTGTGTGACCACTGACAACAGGGCAAATGTTGTGAAGGCCATGGAGCTTAACCACTGGGTCAGACTGCAATGTTTTGGACACAGGCTGCATCTTGCTATCGGTAAGTGTATTTGCTGTACGTGAAATTATTATCAGAGATTGAAGTATCACCCGTACTTGCTCAAGAGCAGGATGCCGTCTGAATATTATTGATCTTAATAAAAAAAAATAGCAAATGCAATCCTTTGATATTAAAGTTATATAGTTCATTTCCCCCACTGCATGGCCAGCCCTGAAAACAGGCTTTCTGGCAACATGCACACACTGTATCTGTCAAATAAATTAATCATTGATTTTGAGCTCATCCTTCAAATTAAAATATTAATAAATACCACATATTAATCTGTCCCATAATAATCCCATAATAATAATCAGAGGTGGGTAGAAACTAGTTACATTTACTCATTTACTCTGTATTAAAACTAAGAGTAGTTTTAATGCAAAATACATTTTACTTTTACTTGAGTAATATTGTTCTAAATTAACAATACTCTTACTTGAGTACAATTGTTGGCTACTCTACCCACCTCTGGGTACATAATAATTATATATATATATATATATATATATATATATATATATATATATATATATATATGTGTGTGTGTGTGTGTGTGTGTGTGTGTGTTTCTTGTGCCTTGATTTATGTTGTGTTTGTAAAGATTTAATTTAATTTTGTTTTAGTTAAAGGGGTATCGTTTAAAATACATGAATTTGCAGATTATTATTTTGATTGATTGATTACATTCATGTTCTTATTTGACAAATAAATCAGATGTTGCTCACCAGTTACTCAGTACTAAAGTTGTTTTTTCACCAAATACTTTCTTACTCTTACTCAAGTAATTATGTGGATGACTACTTTTTACTTTTAACTGAGTAATATTGTCCGAGTACAATTTTTGGCTACTCTACCCACCTCTGATAATAATACATGAATTATGACTTAATAATCATTTTAGTTGCAACTTGCATGTAGTCTCTGAATTATTGTGTAGTTAAAGGCGCTGTATGTAAGAATGTGGCCAAAACAGTTACTGCACTCAAATTCAAAATACTGCCGTGAGTCGTGTCAGCACCCCCCTCCCCTACAGATTCGAGGTTGCTGGACAGCGGCATGCTGTTTGCCCACGGCCGATCTTCGGTTTTTCCAGCGGACTGTTCGAGCAAGTCCGGCTTCTCTGCTGCTAACGCTGCTGCCAGGATACAGCGGAGGAGGAGCCGGCTGCTAATGCTATGTACCAGGACACTGCTAATGCTGCTTGCCGTGCTGCTGTAGCTCAGTCGTAACTGTAACTGATGCTGAGACTCTACTGACTGCGGGACTGGGAGACGGCGGTGGGTGGCGCAACAGGCCAAAACACAAATTCAAAACATAAACATGATTTGCAGACTGTAAAAATGTTTTTTAAATGCAAATATTCTGGCTGTACTATTGTTGTCGGTGAGATCAGTATGTTATATGAACATTATTCCTTAGTCTCTGTGACATATTAGGAGGATTTTACGACTATTTACTTTAGATTTCTTACATATAGCTCCTTTAATTATGCATCTGCAATTAGTCAAAATATTTTTTTTTTATTTTGCAAATGTTACAAAATTGCAATAATGCTAAAATGTTCACTTGTTTTTGTGTTTTCATGTCCTCTTTTCAGAAAATGCTCTTAAACATGACAGCAGCACTGCCCATGCTGCTGGACTCTGCAAAAAATTGGTGGGACATTTCTCCCACAGCTAGAAGCAGAAGACGGCTCTCAGGGAAGCACAACAGGAGCACAACCTCCCAGAGCATGCGCTTGTCACTGAATGCCCAACCAGGTGGGGCTCAAGACAAAAGATGATGGAGAGGGTCTTGGAGCAGCGGCGGGCCCTATCTGATGTCCTCTCAGCAGACCGAAAAACACGTCATCTGGTTCCCTCCTGGCAGGACCTGGATGTGATTGAATCTGTGAATCAGGCATTACAACCTTTGCAAGAGTTTACTGATGCTCTTTCAGGGGAAAGTTATGTGAGCGTTTCACATGTGAAACCAGTCCTCCATCTCTTGAAGACATCAGTTCTTGCTGAAAAAGAAGGTGACACAGATTTGACCAAGGATATTAAAGAGAAAATCTTGGACTACATGAATACAAAATATGATGACCCAGCAACACAAGAACTTCTAGATGTTGCATCATTCATGGACCTCAGGTTCAAGGTCAGCTACATTAGCAGAGAGACAGTCCAAGACATCAAGACCAGGGTGATGTCAGAGATGAAAGATACATCGCAGGAGGTAACTACAAACTAGGTTACAAATTTTAATGGCATGAGCACTGGTGGAATACAAGATGATGATCAGATGATGTATTAACTGAATGTGATTATGCAACATGTTTTTTTTTTCTTTCTGTTTTAGGAGGGAGAACATTCTGAGGCCCAAAGCATGGATCCACCCATCAACAAGAAGGCAAAGCGATCACTGGGCAGTTTGTTTGTTCAAAAGCACTCCAGGTCCAAACCCCACCTCATCTGTCATGCAGCTGGAGCAAGCTGTTGAAGCTGAAGTGAACAGCTACCTGCTGTCCCCCACCATTGACAGTGAGGCAGACCCTTTGGCTTGGTGGAAACTCCACCACTTCACCTACCCAAAGCTGAGTAAACTAGCTCGGCAGTATCTGTGCATACCTGCCACTAGTTCACCCTCAGAGAGGCTCTTCAGCACATCAGGGAATGTGGTAACATGTCAGCGTGCATGTTTGAAACCTACCAAAGTTAACATGCTGGTCTTCTTGGCTAAGAACTTGCCCTAAGAGAATACTAAAGTGAGTCGCTTACCCGTAAGGGTAGATATTTTTTCTTCATTTTATTTAATTTTCTTCTTTTTCTATTAACCCTCCTATTCCAGTTATTTCATATTTCAGAGACCTGTTGGAGTGGAAAATTTTGCAATTATTTTACACATTTAATTTATTTATGATATTTATTTAATCTCTTTTTCCCCTGAGATTCTTTTATTTCAAGAGATATTTTTTGTTTTTGTTGAGAGCAGGGAAATTAAACTTTAATTTATTTTTCTAATAGATATTATAACATGTGTAAATTCTTGTTCTGTTATGTGGGTTTTGTTTAATAAAAGCAAGCTCAAATTTTTTTTTTTCCATTTTTTTTATTTATTGTCATTGGCTATTCAGTGTTTGAGGGTACCTAAAAGCAGGGAATCTATTAAAGCTGAAAAATCTTAAAGAGACAGGAACTGTATACACACTTAAATATATTTTCTTATTTATCGCAAGTCATATCGTCATCGCAATATTGAAGAGTATCATCGCACATCGCACATTTTGCTCATATCGTGCAGGCCTAGTTTAAAGTACTGTAATAAGTAAAATACTTAACAGTAAATGAGTACAACAATGAACAGCAGATGGAAATGAAAAGTGCAGGGAGCTGCCCATAGCATTTTTAAAATTAAAAAAAAAAAATAAAATAAATAAATAAATATATCATAATAATTAATGTGCCACCTCTCTTGATGCAGCGGCTCCACCACACCACTAGGGGGCACATGAGTTGAGTTTAAGTTGTTATACCTTTTCAGTGTTGTGTAGTTTTAGAAGAATATGCAGACTTGCAGTAGAGCACAACGACACGGTTAAAGTTTAATAGAGCACAGGAAACATATGTCTATAAGTACAAATGTATTGCTCTGTGTCTATTTGCTTATGTTATGTAGAGCTGCTCACTTGCACTTTATTGTTTGTCATTGTAATGCCATTGCGGCGCCGATACTAATTTCTGTTAGCACGTCTATGAAGATTTCCATTATATGTTAGCATTATGCTAGCGGACCATGCATTAATTATTTTTCCACATTTGTGGCACTAATGCCAGCTATATTTTGAATTAACTTCTGTCTTCTTTTTATTAACTAAAGGAGCTCCAGGTCATGTTCATTTGATGACGATTAACCTACATCTTTTTTTTTTTTTTTTTTGCCATGGTTCTATTTATTTTTAGAAGCTTAATCATTTAGTCTATTTGCAAAATCGTATCGCATTTGATGTGAATATAGGCAGGCAGGTAGGTCGGAATTTCGCCTCTGGGCATGCATGTCATCATTGAAATTGATCAAATAAGGTTGTGGTGTCTTTAAAACTTCAGCATAGAGGATTTTTATTGTAACGTCGACAGTTTCTGTTGCATTACCGTGAAACATCACACCGCTAGCTCACGGAGCAGCCTGCTTCTCCTCCAATTCTGTGGCACTGCATGTAGAAGCTTCAGTGTTGATTGGCTATCACTTGTGCCGTGTAACCAATCAGTGGGGGCTGAAGGCGGGACATTGTTACACAGTTAAGAGTGGGGACTTCAGGCACAGAGACGGCTGCATCAGAGCCAAAGGAGCGCGTTTTTAAATAAACTTATTTTATTGGTTATCGGTGAAAAAAACGGCTGATGCTGATTATCATCAACATGCCAGGTATCGGCCGATACTATCAGCCATGCCAATAATTGGTAGATCCCTAGTTCAAAGTATTTTGACCAGAAATAAACTGGCACAAACCTGAAAAGCTGGTTCTTAGCTAGAACCCAAAGTTTGCAGGTTTTCCTTGGTTCTCAGCTAGAACCACAAGTTAACAGGTTTCCCTTGGTTCTCAGCAAGAACCAAAAATCAGCAGGTTTTTCTTGCGTGAACCGTGACAAAATCAGTGGGTGTTTCATATTCTACAGGTTGGAAAGAGAGAATAGAGAAGTCAAGGGAAAATTATCTATCTATCTACTATCAGAAACAAAGACCATGCAGTGGTCTCATTAATAGTTGGCCCATGCTTGTTTTTTTGTGTAAAAACAAATATCTGCAATAACAGAACATCCATGCAAAACTAGTGGAAACACAGGCTGGTTCACAAGATAGCACCAAGGTTCCAAGAATCCTGAACAAAACTGGTTCAAGTCATGTGTCATGTGTCATTTGGGCATTATCACGGTATTACGGTATACCAGGGTA
Source organism: Epinephelus moara (assembly GCF_006386435.1). NCBI lineage: Eukaryota > Metazoa > Chordata > Actinopteri > Perciformes > Serranidae > Epinephelus > Epinephelus moara. The sequence continues at coordinate 35,522,623 of NC_065514.1, forward strand.
TTTAGAAATCCTGATGGTATGATTTTCAGTACCATAAAAAATACAGATGCTCATCTATCCGTTAACCTCATACTGGAGAGGCTGTACTGAAGATGTTTTGCATGTAGTGCACAACAGTGTTTCCCCTACCATTATACCATTATTTCAACCAAACCAGAGATGGTGATTGCTGGAACAATGGACTAACTAACTAAAGGACTAACAGGACTAACCAAGACGGTTTTGGTGAGTTTAATTTTGTTCCAGGAAGGTACGGGTATGAAAAATTAGATACAGCCCAAGCCTAGGTGCCACCACAACCACGGCAGGTTCAACCTAAGCTCTAATTACACTATAAAGGCAGTGCTCTTATAGCATTTCTCATAGCCTGCATTGATTTGTTTGTGGTGTCCTGCCGCACTATCAACATTAACCACATATTTGCTTTCTATTTATTTTACAACTGAAATGGGTAACATCTTACACCACTGATTAGCCAATCCTTGCCCTGCTCTCTCTCTGTAAAGCTGTGTTTGATGTAGGGGTGCAGTTATCGATTTTTGTAGTATTCTATTAATCACCAGATTAACTGAGTAATCTGTTAAGAAATACTGCATGTTTCCATTAAATTACTTTAGCTTTTTGTAAGGGCAACGGATATATAAGAAAAAAATTTGGGTAATACTCATGATACATCGCCAGGTAATATTAACTGCCGCATTAATTTCTGTTATTAATCAGCCATTATAATGCCATAATACACGTACGTTCTTTACGCGTTATGAATCTCAGCTAGCAAGCACTGATTAAAGGGGCAATAAGCAAAATCGTTTCACCGCTAGGTTCACTGTTGTGCACTGCCTGTAGAGCAAAACAAAGTGTGTCATGAGCCACAACTCCCTCTACCTCTGCTCTCCAACACACGCTTCTCGGCTCCAGCGAGCTCCATGAGCCGAGAAGCAGGCTCTCGGAACATTAGCATGGCAGCCGACTAGTGCTAACGCTAACATCCCCAGCCTGCTTCTCGGCTCACAGAGCTCGCTGGAGCCGAGAAGCGTGGGGACGTTAGCGTTAGCACTAGTCAGCTGCCATGCTAACGTTCCAACTCTTCTCCGTGAGGCTCCCGGCTCACGGAGAAGAGAGGAATGTTAGCGTTAGCGACAACTTCTTCGCCAATAACCGTTGTTTCTTTAGAGGTAATGTCAGATCCTGCCCAGATAGCACACATACATCTGGCCGACGTCGGCCTGAGGACTACACATCGGCCCTGAATTTATAACGTCTGACAAGCATCGGCCGCATGGGCGGATATCTTTAAATTTAATACTCTTTTGTCCCAGCTCATCAAACGTCTCTGTTACGTCGGCTTTGGGTCGGCCCAGTGCC
>NC_065514.1:35524735-35534136 GCF_006386435.1 Epinephelus moara
AATATTAATGAAGGAGCGCCTACTGAGCGCAGCTTTTTATTGATCGTTTGAACGTCGCATGGTGGTCATTTTCGATTAAAGGCCGACGTCTCAGCAACGTCTTGGCAATGAGCAAACGCTCTCCCTGCTACGTCTTAACGATCTAAACTTGATACATCGGGCCGATGTCGGCCAGATGTATGTGTGCTATCTGGGTGGTCGTCTTCAGGTGGACGTTCTGCTCTCTGCCATTTCATTTCGAAAATACGCACTGCCATTGCTCACTGGCTGTAGCCTTTTATAGGGAGGGAGGGCCAAGGGCTCCGAGAGGGGGGGGGGGTATTCACATGAAATCTTAAAAAATAAAATCATTTTGGCATATATAACTACATTCAGCATTTTCATAATTCAGAGAAACTTCCTCCAAACTTCAAACAGTCCAGACGACAGACCGGCATTTAAAGATATTCATTGAGGTCATGTGAAGAAATGGCTTCCTGCTGGGTGGATACAAACCAGCCCTCCCAGTCACACAGGACACTGGCTCCCTGTCACAGATGACACATGACTAATTTTAGTCAGTTATTTGACCTTGGATGCCCAGGCATCATCATAAGTACCAGCAACCACTACTTTAACACTGCCCTCACCACACCTGCCCCACTTCCACCCCCCACCCTACAGACAATGTTCAACCCTGCTGCTACAATGTCATGTAATGCATGTAATGTTCATTAACAACCACAAGCACCCACAAACCAAACACCATAAACACCGACATGACGCTCTACTTCCACACTGTGTGTAAAATGTATCATGTTGACAGGCTGTTTTCCTGTATGTAGGCTGTGATGCAGAAGTCAGCACTAGATACACTTGGATGAATGTTTTTTATCATTGTATATTATCACATTGTATGCCAGAAGCTGTATTCAATACATTTTTAACTAACTTAAAGAGGGTAGAAACATTAACCAAGTTGCCTTGTATTAACATGATATTGTGCTGACAAATGTATTTAATTTAAAAGTGTTTTCTGCCATTTAGAGGAAAACAATAACCTGCAGACGTAAGCAATGGCTTGCAATGATTTCCTGTTATAAAAGAATAGCCTACCGAAAGGGAATACATTTCTCAATCGCTTGATTATGTTACGATAAATACCTACCATCATAACTTTATTTAACGTTAGCTAGACTGACTGGCAGCTGACTTGGCAGTGGCCACATGTTAATGAAAAATGTGACCAAATGAAATTAAACTGAAATTCAGTCTTGTTACGCTGTTTTGTTAGAATAGTCTGATAGATTTCTGCCCTGACCTGACATGGTACGGGCTACGTAGCCTACAGCTCTTTGTTTAAAACTGCGAAAACACAGTTTGAAGCTGATATCAGGAATGAATGCAGCCTTGCTTCCGTCCAAGGGAGCGGGTAAATATCATTTTCATATGGTCGCCTGGAGCTGTAAGCTAACTTGGTTGCTAGCTAGATATGTGCTAGGTGGGTTTTTGCAGCTTCCCAAACTGAGTAAACAGACTGCACCCTGTCAGTGAGGCGTTTCATGCCACACAGACACCAGTGCATGTCAACAAAGTGAGCTTGTGCATACCCTCTGCAAACTATCTGCGTATAACCGACGGAGAAGAGACGTTTGTTAAAATGAGCACGTCATGTCTTACCTGACAAGAGTCAGTAATGTCCTGCTTATTTAAAACAGTTTCTACAAGTTACATTGGTCCGTGTTGTGCTGTTGCAAGTCAAGCAGCGTCAGACAAACACCCTCCCCCGAGTCTCTCTCTCAGTCTCTCGCGGTGTCTCTGTGGCTCGCGCCGCTGCTGCCACGCAGGCTGTTGCTCCGTGGAGTTTGCTGACAACTTCGTGAATGCGAGGAGGAATACTTCAAAGTGTCTTACCTCGGCACAGTAGTGTGGTGGTTGTGAGATTGTGACAAGTGTTGGTTGAAAAGCAGGTCAAAAGTCACGGCACCCTCTCTCTTCACTCAGCCCCCTGCATGTGGGATGGGGCCATTGTTTGATGATATTTGAGTGTATGTACGCACGTGACAGACGTGCGGCTTTAAGAAAAGCATCCGGTAGACATGTAAGTAACTGAGTGATCTAATGGGAAATTTGTATCAGTCAGGAGATATAGAAAGAACTATCTATACTTCATACCCCAACATTTTTTGAGTTTTGAGTTTATTTGACAAAAAAATTAAAACGCCGACAACACTATCATCTTATTTGGGTGTGTTGGGGTTGAATGAGTGGAGTTCCCCAGCACACTATGAGACAATGTGTTCAAGGCCATACGCTGAAGAAAACTGTGTTTGAATGTGTTATCATTCACGTTACCCATTACACTCTGACTTAGATATTTCCTACCTGACAGAATGAGCTACTATATTTTTAATTACATTTATAGAGGTAATAGTCCATTCTGATGGATATTTCCTACCTGACAGAATGAGCTACCATATTTTTAATCACATTCATAGAGGTAATAGTCCATTCTGATAGATATTTCCTGCCTGACAGAATGAGCTACTCTACTTATAATTACATTTATAGAGGTAATAGTCCATTCTGATGGATATTTCCTACCTGATAGAATGAGGTACTTTACTTATAATTACATTTATAGAGGTAGGCCTAATAGTCCATTCTGATAGATATTTCCGACCTGACAGAATGAGCTACTCTACTTATAATTACATTTATAGCCTGACAGAATGAGCTACTCTACTTATAATTACATTTATAGAGGTAATAGTTCATTCTGATAGATATTTCCTACCTGACAGAATGAGCTACTCTACTTATAACCACATTTATAGAGGTAATAGTTCATTCTGTTAGATAGGCTATTTCCTACCTGACAGAATGAGCTACTCTACTTATAATTACATTTATAGAGGCTGTATGTCTGCTTCTCACACATATCTGACCTGAGTAGCTACTACACAATGTTTTTGCTAGGGTAGGTCATTACGAGTGAGAGGCTTAGTTCATCAGACTAGGAGTGGGTAGCGCAAACTTTCAGAACACCGGCGCTGATCTCCTCTACACACATCTACACACACACCGATGCGACACGGTAACCGGTGAACAGCCGAGCGGCCGAGGTGGAAACAAAGTGAAGACAACTCGAAAATGACTTGAGTTGATGGCAGCTACACTCGTTACTGTAAGTGACATAAACCCTTAGCGAGTAAGAAGCCAATAATTTATCAATAGCCTACATGTGTTCAGCAAGCATGAACATGTAGACAGTGATGTAGACAGTGATATTCAAGATGCTCTGCCCACAGTCTCTCATCCACCGACACTAACGTTATGTCTTACACAAGGACAGCACACTAGTTCATCTGATAGAGAATTTTCACTAATAAGGTCGAATGACAGCTGTCTGTGTGTAGACTAACTTAGTTTGACACTTATCTTAAAATACTTTTAAACTGAGCTGCTGGCTGAGACAAACAGCCCCAACTCTCTCTACCAGCACATAACCAGCCAAGCTGGCAGAGCCAAATACAGGGCACACGCCAAATCATCTACGTCATCACGTTAATTTGAATACATTTTCCAGAACTTGAAGTGAGGTGGAAACGCAAACCACACAGATTACCTGGAATTCTTTTACTCAGATAAACAAATTCTTGGTCATAAAAGTTCATGGAAATGTTGGTGGAAAGGGAGCTAATAGCTGCTTTAAAATAGGAACAGTTTGTATATAAAATGATTTCTCTGCTACAGGCTATGGTTCAGTTCAAGTGCTTTGTTGTCATACGCACAATAATTACAGTGATGCAGCCATTAGCAATGGAAAAACAAGTTAGAAACCAGGTTCATTAAGCAGGTTGAGCCAGTGCAGAAGGCTATGTTATGTACAGTATCAGTAGGCTAAGCGTGACAGTAGTATAAACCATGTATCATACAGTGTGAATATGAGGGTTACCAACACTAAAGTGACAGTGAGGTCATTTCCTTAAAATTTTGGAGGAAGTGTACCTGGGAACTTTGGTGGAAATCAGGGCCCGTATTCACAAAGAATCCTAAGACTAAAAGTAGCTCTTAGTGACGTCATTCTAAGAAAAATCTTAGAATTCCTTGAATTCTAAGATTTTTCTTAGAATTTTCCCTCGGTAAGATAAAAGTTATTCACAAAACATCTTAGGCCTTAAGAGAGCTCCTAAGGTGAAAAACTGGTAAGAGGAGGGAGGAGGACTTTTAAGAGGCCTAAGAGTGTCTTAAACAGAGAAGATGGCGGAAAGACAGAGCTCCATATATTGAATGACAGTGATTTAATAAGACGCTACCGGCTTGATCGTGCAGGGATGATGTTTGTGGTTGACCTCATCAGGGATGAACTTACTTTTCCCACCCAGCGTAGTAACGCAATAGGCCTAACGCTCGCTTTGGATTGCAGCACGTACCAGCGCTTCTCACACTCATCGCTTGTGCGTAAAAGGAGAGTGAACGACGCATTGATTTGTCGGGCAATGCGCTCCCAAGTCTACCCGCATTGATTTGTCGGGCAATGCGCTCCCAAGTCTACCTCTTCCCTTGTGCCGTGATCCCGGGACCTAATTTCCCTCTTAAAACTCATTTGTTCTCCTCCATGAGCTGCGCCAACAGCAGGCACTGCTCTTCTGTCCAGTTCGGCTTTCTCGTTCTTTTTTTCTCCATTTCATTCATTGTTTTGGTCATTCTGCCAAATCAAACCGCTTTTTACAAGGAGGCCAGCAATCACAGTAATTGCTGACAGCTGAGTCTGCGTCCACCATTAATATCAAATAGATTAAGTAGTAAAATTACCAGCATGGCGAGTAAACATAACAATAAGCAAATCAATAGCCTATAATAATCGGCATGTGAATGAGGTACGTTTAAACATTTTGAAGCTGTGTAACAATTAATTTAATTTTGCTGAGTTTCATCATCATGACATAAAATTATTTTCATGATTACATATTTCTTAATACAGTCTAAGTTCTATGATCGGTTGATTTCACTGTCCATTCATTACCAGGAGCGCATTTTTTTTTCTTTTTGTAACAACCAAACGTTTCTGTTCCCTCCTTGCTCAGAGTTGCTCTCAGAAACGTCCTGAATCACTCTTAAACTAAGATTCCTTGCTAGGAATTTTTAGGCTTAGTTAGGAGCTCTCTGAGAGGACTCTGAGAATCTTTTTGAATACGGACCCTGGTGTTGAAATAATCTTCCTGTGAGGTGATCAGTGACTATACCAACATACATTTTGAAATGTACACCTTGGCTTCAGTATGTCATATTCTGTGGTGGACAACAAACGGAAACAGAACAAGACAACAGAAACAAGTGTGTGATTGACATATGCGAAAACTGTATAATACAATAAGAAAAAAACATATAACACTTCATCATCAATGTTGTAAGGGGCATGCTTTCTTTGCTGTCATGCATAGTATTCCTAATATTTACAAATGCTGACAAATTTTTGATAAAACTATGTCATAATAATTAAATAGCATAACCATGAACACACTTCTTTGTCATTGTTAAACCAGACAAGACCATTTTTTTTCCAGGGAGAAGGGAAGTGATCAAGGGCAAAATAGTGTTTCAAAGCAAAGAATACAATAGCTTTGGTGCTATAGAGCTTGGTGACAGATTAAAATTTACTATAAACATATCTGCTGTCGTTACCAGGAGTGCTCTCTGGGTTGAAGATCTTTGAAAAAGCAGCCTAGATGAAGAGCCAAGACATGGCCCTTACTAAAAGTTATTATATATGCAGAGTTTTTTTTTTTTTTATCATTGCAGAACACTTAAATTCCTACAAATAGGCTGGGGAAATTTACCCAGCAAAATTATTTACAATAAAATAAATACTTTTAAATAAGGGGGATTAATGATTATAAATATTTCACTAATGATGAAAGCACAGAGGTGATTAAAAATCGAAAAAATTATAACGTCTCAGAGAGTGTTAGGGATATCCGCTGGCTGATAAGTGTGGGAGGACTTCCTGTTAGAGTTGCTCTGTGACAACAAAAAAATGTCCAATGAGTCATTGTAATGACAATGAGACACAGCAACATCTTCTTGGGAACTGTTTGTTACTTCTGAGGGGGAGGGGGTAGTGCAAAAAGGGGAAGGCATGTCAAATATATATATATATATATATATATATATATATATATATATATATATATTAAAGAACTGGACAGAGACATTTTTTTTCATTTTTGGCTTTGGGTAGGGGCATACAAATTTAAGTGGTTGTTTTTTCTATTTATTTTTACTACAAATTTTCAAAAGAAAATGTGGGCAGGTTTGAAAGTCATGTTTTCTTAAAAAATCACCTAAAGTACATCATTTATCACAGCCACAAACTGTAAAAACAGAAAGTATTGTTGGATTCTTACATTTCCAACCATCCTTGGACACATCATGTGCAATGAACTTCTCTCAGAAAAAACATAACCTAATGTTTAAAATAGTGAGATTTCATCAAAATCTTAAATCTAAAAAAGTCTTAATTAAAAGCTGCCATGCACGACAAGAATAAAAAACCTAGGCTTTTTTTTTTGTAACTCAAGAACTTTGTCTTCAGCTTTTAACTTTCAGACATCAATGGGTAAGTTTTAGAAATCTATTAATTTATGGTGGAGGGAGAGTCATGCATTTCCTCCCAGTCACTCAGGGAAGCTCAAGGAAACATATTTGTAGCTTTGGTGAGGCTCAAAATGAAAAAAGAGAAAATTATGGTTAAGTTTCTGATGCTGTCTAATGTCAAGACTCTATTTGTGTCAAGACAATAAGTTAAAGGGTTTTTTTTGGGGAGTTTTTCTTTATCCGCTGCGAGGGTCATAAGGACAGAGGGATGTCATATGCTGTAAAGCCCTGTGAGGCAAATTGTGATTTGTGATATTGGGCTTTATAAATAAAATTGATTGATTGATTGACATGCACGATAGTGTGCGCTGGGGCCAGTTGTAACTTCCTTACACCACTGCTGGGATCAATTGAAAAGGCTTGGGGTATATTTTGATCTGTGCCATAAATCTGCCACTTGTTGTATTACTGAAGATAAATTGGCGTCTGAACATAAATAACTATTAAGAAAAATTACGTGATTGTGTGTTTAGGGATATGGAAAACACAATGCGAATAGGTAATTGAGAGGACTGTGAGTGACAGTGACACAGTAGTCTGAGGTAGTTGCAGAAGAACGGGCCTTTCATAGAACACAGTAGACATAAACTATCACTTTCTACAACATCATTGTGCCTATGCACTTTGTGGAGGTTTACATTGGCACTAGTAGCACTTTACTTGTCTCAATATGAAATTGTAATTTTTCCGTAAAATTTCTTTGAAGAGCTTTAAAGTAAAGTTAAATAAAAGTAAATAACGGCATCTAGATTAACAAACGTTATCTTATCACGCGACTCAACCGTCGTCTACCATGTGTATTGTGGAACATGCAGTTTCTATATCAGATTCGCTCATATGACAGACGTACAGCTCTTCTACAATGCAACTACAAGTCCCATGGTTCCGCGCGGGGCAGAGCGTGATCATTCGCGTGTACACAGACCATGGCGCTGTACAGCTCTGTGTGACAGGTTAGCGTCTGAAACAAACCTCCGGACAGGCCAACGCGTCTGCGCACTGTTTTCCGCTGCCGACAGCAACGGCGGGCTTACAACAAGGATGGGGTCCCGAATCAAGTAAGAATGATTATCCGGTGATTTAACGGAGACTAAGCAGTCTGCTGCTGTGTTAGCTTTGTTCCAGTGAGTCACTGAGGAAGGCACAGTATTGTACAAGGCCCTGACTTGTTGCAACACAGGCTAAAAACACTGCTGGTTGGCTAACGTTACTCCACAGGCTGAGTCGAAAAACAACGCTTTCGAGGGTCTCTTGCGGTTTTGGGGTCTACTAACGTTAGTCATTCACAACATCAGGAATGTTAGTGGAAAGCTTTGTAGACCGAGATGTCCAGCGGTGAATAAGGAACATGTTTGTGCATGGAAGATTACAGAGAGTGGAAACATGGTAACTGAGTCACATTTTCTTCCTCAACCGGATGCTAGTTTTGAGGACTAAAGCGAAGAACAGGAATGCTGGGCTTTGACAGTTAGCCTAATGACACTCCTCGGATATATTGCATAGATTGTGGGGCTATTTGCCATTAGCTTTGGGTAAACTATAGGATTGTAAATCACCAGTTCCATCACGACACGATTTTGATTCGATACGACTCAAGGGTCTGCGATCGATATAGGTGATATTAAATGCCCATTTACCACAGTCTGTTACAGAAGACGCTGCCACCCCTTTCTTTTTTTTTTATCTTTGGCCATAAAACACATAAACAACACATAGTAAGTACAGTAAATTTCACTTTAAACTGACTCCACCCACTAACACAAATAAAACTGCAAATGGGATAATTAACCTTAAGGGCTTTCTGTCAGAGAGACCTTTCTGGAAGAAATCTTTTCATTTTAACCCAAAATATGATCTTTTTCATAAAACTTTTCATAAAACGCTTATGACCTAACAGTCATTAAAGCAACCCTTACCTTTCTTGCATTTCACACAGCACTTAGAAAAAATTTGAACATCCACAACTCCCGCCTCCCTCCAAAGTCCCATCCTCCTCCTCCTGCAACTCCACCTTCCTCCAACGGCCCACTCCCCCCTCCTCCATTACGTCCTCATTACATCTATGATAGACGTAGGCGTTGGCATGGTAACATTAGATACACGGAAGAGGAGGGCGAGTGTAACGTTACAAATGCAACCCCGGAGTTTTAAAACTCAACCAGAGTCAGTGATGACTGATGGGTTTTAGAATGAGGTTACAGTGCTAACGTTAGATAGTAGCGTTAACGTTACTAGTAAGTGGAAACACACAAGGAAGATAACGTTAATGTTTCAGAGGCTACGCTACAGTAGGCTAACGTTAGCCATTAGCAACTGGGTGCTGTGTTGTCATATATAACATTATGAACTGAACTGAACTTCTTTGTAATTTTTATGCGCAGCACAAAAAAATGAACTGACATTTCCCATACCCCAAGCAAAAAGAAACAAAACATTTAAAAACAATTTTTGCAACATATAAGAAAGACACATCACAGCACCATGAATTGTTTACACCGAGCTTACCAGATGATGCAGCCTCCCTGTCTGCTCTGTGTAGCGTTAGCCTCCTTAGCTCAACACCGGCATCTTATATGTTACCATTCATCTATGTCTCAGTTAGGGCTGGGCGGTATGACCTAAAATTCATATCACGGTATAAATCGAATCCCTTCACGGTAACGGTATATATCGCGGTATAAATTTAAGTGTAAAAGTTATAATAGAAGTGTTTCTGAATGGGTTTTGTAGTCCCTTAGCAAAGCTAAATTGATTAAAAAAAA
>NC_065514.1:35534419-35535619 GCF_006386435.1 Epinephelus moara
TCTCAGTGAACACAAGGACGCAACAGTCCCTCACTCCTCAGTTAGTGGATCTCCGTTGTCGGATGTAATCCATTTCGTGTCCAGCGAGCGGACGTTCGCCAGAAGGCTGCTGGGAACAGCTGGTTTGACGGGGTTAGCTGTTAGCATAGAGCTAACCCCTCCGCGCTCCCCCGCTCCTGCGTCCTGTTACTAGTTTATATCCACAAGCCTCCCTGTTACTAGTTTATATCCACAAGCCTCCCTGTTTCTAGCATATTTGTTGTCTCACAGACTCAGGGGTGGAGGGTGTGGGGGGGATGTTACGCGAGCGGTTACGTCAGTCGGAGGCCTCCACGTGGGGAAGACAGACAGGACAGGAGAAAACTCCGACCAATCATTGCATTCGGTCCGGTGAGGCAAATTGTGATTTGTGATATTGGGCTTTATAAATAAAATAAAATTGATTGATCGATTGATTGATCGATCGATCGATCGATTAGCCTAGCAGCTAGCAGACATTTTTCCTCTCATCATAGCAGATTACATGTAACGGTTTTATTTTTATTACTCACCAGTGGTTAAAGTCACTCCATCTCCTGACAGAACAGCTCGGTTGAATTTCAGCCTGCAGCCGAACATTGTTAAAACAGAGCATCTAATGTTGCTGTAGTGAGAAGTTAGTGGAGTGAGACGCTCGTCCAGGCAGGTAACGTTACGTCGTGTTTTATCTCGTAACAGCATTGTTTACGTATGGCATGTGCTCTGTTGATCCTTATTTTCTCCGAAATCCAATAATTTCCACACTGCTGATTTATTCCTGAGTAAATAATGTTATCCTCATCATCTTTCTTTTGGCCGCTTGCCATCTGCCTGCCGCTGTTTGACAGTGACACAGACTTTCAAAATAAAAGCGTATCCTAAAGATGACAATATGGTTCGATCATTAAATCGCTATATCGATCCAGATCGATGGATCGTTACACCCCTGGTAAACTAGGACATTTTAGTCTTTGAGGGTGTTTTGGGGAATTACCCACTGAGTTATAATTTTAGGAAAATGAGTGTCACATCTGTACTATCAACATATCCCTGAATCCACCTTATTTTTCACAGAAACACGGAGGCAAAACAGAACGCAGCCAGCTTCCGTTTTTTTGTGCGACACTTCCGGTCCAGCACTCTTACCACTGTGTAAATGGGAATCGCCTTGTTGTTTACCTT
>NC_065514.1:35536369-35541791 GCF_006386435.1 Epinephelus moara
ACTAACTAACTAACTGATTGACTAACATAAACAACTAAAAATTGAAAAAAACATAGCTTGCACCGTTAGCTCCGGTAAGGGAAAGCATGAGGGAAAGCGGCTGACCGGAAGTCACACACAAAAAAACGGAAGTTGATCACTATTTACTTCCGTGTTTGAAAATAAGGTGGATACAACCCAGGGAAGATTCTTTGGTCTTTATGAACTCAGCTGCTTGGTTGAGCAGCATTAGGACAGTAATACTAAGTGATGATGAAAGACATTTCTACACACTGCAGACAGTGACATGTTTTCAATCCAGCCTGTCAGCAGGCTGATGTGAGACTGTCCCAGCCTTTTGTGGGACATGTTGATTATCATCAATGTGTTGTATCAGACCTTTTGTTGGTGGTCAAACAAGCCAACTTCTTATCCCCAAACATGTTATTGGATTAATCTGAGACGTCCTCAGACAAAATGTCACCTTGTGTGCTGCTGGCCTATGTTGACTAAGATTTTCTTCAGTCAACGGCAACCCTAAACAGGGTAGTACAGCAGCTACCATTGAGGACACAGAAGTCATGTCACCTGTGTTGTTTTGGGGATTTTGTAGGGATGCACGATATTGGATTTTTTGGCAATATCCAATATGTAACATCTCATTTGACAGATAACGGATACTCATATAGATATATCCTTTTTTTTCCCCCACCTAATTTTAGTGATCATCAAGTCTCTTCTGTATTGGAATAAACATCACATTATGCATGCATGCATATTCTTATCGTGATCGTCTGATCGTATCATGACTTATGTCAGCAGAGACACTCAGCCAATGGAGGCAGCAGCACATAAAAAAGCAGCACACTGCACCTGGCCCCTCCGAGGACAGAAACAGGAGAGAAAATACACGATCACAGGCCTGGAGTTAAGATATTTTTAGGGCAAGGCCACTTTGGCCTTTGATAAATACAAATTTATTGGGGCATCACAGCCAAAATGTGGGGCACCAAGGCCAAAGCCAATGGCGCAATAACAATATGTGCTAACTACATTGAATGAAGACAAAACAATATATGTGTTGAAAAACAGTACTGAGTTTATTAAAACTGGGTGTGCATGACTGGGGATATATCTCGTTTCTTGTTGTTTTGATTCATGTCCCTTATTTTTTAAGTCTTTGAAATCTCTTTATTCTTTTGTTATATCCTAGTTATTAAGAAATTATTATTAGAAGAAGATTCTTTATTGTCCTTTCTCAGCACATTACATACATTGAAATGAAATTTGACCTCTGCATTTGACCCATCCTACTGTATACACTAGGAGCAGAGGGCAGCCGCAGTGCAGCATCCGGGGACCAGCTCCAGTTCTTTTGCCAATGCCAGTGGTCAGGGTCACTGACAGGAGTATTCACCTAACATAGCCTACATATCTTTAATTATATAATTATTTATATGTCTCTATGTATATTTTTACATAAATCCCCAATATTTAATTTGCCTTTAAAAAAATCCTCTTCCTTCATTTAATTTGACAATGTTTATTGTATTGTATTATATGTATTAATTCTCTACAGGATCTTGTATGTTCTTTAATGTGTGTTCAATTTATTAAAAGAAAAAAAAAAAAAACGTTTTGGTGAACCCTGCAGCAAAGTGAACCCTCTTCCTCAGAGAGGATCTTTGCCTCCCAGTTTGTTCCTGGTGGCAGAGCACAGTGAACCGTCTTTCTTCTCAGAGGATCTTTGTCCCATGAGAGCAGGCAGCATGCTCTCCGTGTCCACATTTAAAACAACTTTCGCTGGCGATTTGACAGTCACTAGAAGCACATTATGACCCTTTGTAAAAGTTTCTGTGTGGTACCTGTGTTGTACATGAGCTAACGTTATCGGCTAAGGACTGAGAGGCTGTCCGGTATGTGTGTGTGTGTCCGAGTCGGTGCTGCTTGCCCGATCGGGCATGTCTGCGCAGGGTCTGCTGGCCCGCCAGCTATTTTTATTTGCCCCAGGCATTCGGGCAACCGTTAATGTCGGACCCTGCGTGCTGATTAGGCATGTGCCGGTTACCGGCGTCACGGTTTACCACGGTAAAAGAATGTCACGGTGTCACTAACCGCCCATTTTCCGTTCCGACGGTAAAGGCCGACGGTGTAACCTACGTTACGTTTCATAAATGGGAACTTCAGGAACTCAAAACTCAGAAATAACTCTGTGCCAGTCGTACATTTTAACTGGCACACACTCTGAAATCATGCATGTGCAGCTGCTGCAGTCAGCACAATTATTGGGGTGCAGCCTCAGTCAGTCAGTCAGTACGTCAGTAATGAGTGTAAATTCACTCACGTGCAAACTGCAAACATGGCTGGAGGAGGCGAAGCTGAACTTTTCCCACCGGCGAAAAGGCCGAAGTCGGTGGTGTGGGACCATTTAGGCTATCAGAAGAACCCCCAGAGCCAAGGCAAAGACCCGCTCCTCCCGTGCTGGGCTCCAGTTCCCAGTCGGCCGTGTTCACAGGCTGCTGCGCAAAGGAAACTATGTGGAGCGTGTTGGTGCCGGTGCCCCCGTCTACCTGGCGGCTGTGCTGGAGTATCTGACCGCTGAGATCCTGGAGTTGGCTGGAAATGCTGCCTGTGACAACAAGAAGACTCGTATCATCCCCTGTCACCGGCAGCTGGCTGTCCGCAACGACGAGGAGCTCAACGAGCTGCTGGGCGGAGTCATCATCGTGAAGTTAAGAAACGGCTCTATTACTTTTAACGGGTCTATAGTACACATTTAAACAACTGGTGTGATGATGCGTTGCACTGACAGGAGATGCCTGGTACGTGCTGTCACTCATGAACGGTCAAACGAATATTAGCCTACCGTTTTAAAGTGTAGAGCACTAAAATAGGACAACGCCTGTTTTATTATTATTATTATTATTATTATTATTATTATTACCGCGGTAATACCGATTACCGTGGATTTAGGGATTTGAAACAATGGACTCTCTGTAATTAGACACATAGGGTTGTTTGAAGGCTGATTCTGATATTGTTTAGACTAAAGATATTTAAATGTGACTCTGGGTACTATATTCTATTCTCTACTTCTATTATTGCTATAATAAGTATTTCTCCATCATGATTTTTTTGGAGTGTGGAGAAATAAGATAATCTAACTATTATTATAAATATGTTGTTATTAGGGATGTAACGGTTCACAAAAATCTCGGTTCGGTACGTACCTCGGTACACAAGTCACGCTTCGTTTTTTTTCGGTACAGTAATGAAAAAAATAGACAACTATTAAATGTCTTTTACTTACTGGTAACCTCATTAAAACATACCACCACAGCAGTTAACTCTTTTTACACAATTTTTGAATGAAACAAATATATATAAAATCCTGCTTTTTCACATTGTTTGAATGAAAATAGAAATATAAAAGTGAAAAATAAAATCCTGCTGTTTTTTTAACACATTTTTTGAATGAAAAATATAAATATACATTTCTGCTTTAACAGTTTTACTCAATTAAAATAAAAAGTATAGTGCAGCTGGTCAGCTTTAAAGCCTGCTCAGATTCAGTTTTACTAGGAACTTACTTAGCTTTCCCACTTTGTTAAAGTGCAGTAAACAAAACATGCTTATATCTAAAGTGCAGCTTAAACAATTTTACTCAACTCCAATGGCGTTGGTTATTTCTTTAGCGCGATGGTCAGGGAAACGCTCTTTCTTTTTAAACGACGACGATATCGTAGTTTGCACCAGATTGCTTTTTCTAGTCGTGCCGGTTAACGTTCAAACTCGGGTGGTGTCGCTTTAGATGCGTTAGCATGTTAGACGTGTTTCCAAGTACATACCCGACCGCTGTTCTGCAGTGTCGGCACACTGCTTTTGTCTTGTCCACTTGTTTATTTCCATCTTCGTATTTTACCCTGAAACCAAAGTGTTCCCAAACGGAGGACTTAAGGTTTGCGGGTGGGTCTTCAGGTTCGTCAGGCTCACTTGCCATGTTGTCAAAATGCGAGAATGCGCTGCACAAAGTGAAAGCGGAGATTTACGGTCGGACTCGGTCTGTCACTCAATTATGTCCATCGGGGAACTAGATATTTTAAATGGTTCGGCTCGCAAAAACGGAATTAAAATAAAACAAAATAAAATAAAATAATATCCTGCGCCCAATAATTCGGTACAGGGTCGTGCTGAACCGAAAGTCGCGTACCGAACGGTTCGACACAAATACATGTACCGTTACGGCCCCAGTTGTTATTATAGAATGTATATTCACAAAATCCTGGTTGCAGTAAGTTTATTGTCCACAGCATATTCATTGGATAAGTTAATAAACTGATTGTGAAATGTTTCTCAAATCCAACCTCCACTGTTCCATCTTTTGAAGGGCTCATTGCATGAGTAAAGTATACTCTCAGTCAAAAACTATAAAATGCAAGTCTTCTTCAAAAACAATCCATGGCACACTGTAGGGTTTGTGCAAAAATTAAAATGCCTTTATTTCACAAGTCAATATAGATTAAAAAGACCAACGTGTTGCAACTCACAGGTCTTTACTCACAGGTCAACCTCCGTTACTGTTACTCACAATTAGAACATGCTGGTATTTTATTAAAAGACAGCTTGGCCATGAGCAGTATTCCTCTGAGACCAGCAGCCTGTTCAGTTTCACCACACCTCATATCTGATAACAGTCAGTCTGGCATGCGCACAGATGGCACTGGGGACGGGGGGGGACATGTCCCCCCCATATTTATAGTGACCCCGATCTGTCCCCCCCACTGTCCCCCCCACACATAGGTAAAAAAAGAGGATCAATGTTCCGTTAGTTAGGGTAACTTACATTGCAGCACAAAGTTGAAATGGCAGCGGCAGTAGCCTTGTCAGTGATCAAACCACATTACACCAATTCAAGAAGGGGAAAGGCTGGAGCAGATCCTTGCTGAGTTGGGAAAGCAAGGTGTTCAATTTTCCACACAATTCTTGGTTAATAACACTGCACAGCTGATCCATTGTTAGCCCGGTGTTTGTGCTACGACTAATGGTGCGTTCAGTTGTACTCGTAAGTCGGAGTTTTGAAGTCGGAAAAGCATTGAAATCTAGCATCTACAAGCATAAACGTTGGGGTTTTCATTTCATTTCATTAACTGTCCATTTTTTTTTTTCGAATTCCATGTTCCATGTCCCAGTTTTTAAACTGGGAAGCACTCAGTTCGGAGGTTACGTTGTTCGGAGCTCCGAGTTCCGACTTCCAATGTAAATGTAACACACCATAAGGCACGGGGGTCCTAAGAGGAGCTGGTAGCTGTGCCTGTGCCTGTAGCGGTAACCATAGTGATCATATACAACTGTCTAATGACTGAGCTGGTGATTTTTCTGCCACATGAAGCCAGAGAAGAAAGAAAAATAATCACAGCGTTTTTTTCAAGAACCAAAAGATGTA
>NC_065514.1:35543413-35547226 GCF_006386435.1 Epinephelus moara
TAAAAAGGCGGTTCATGCTCGAAAACCCTCCAATGTGGCTGAATTACAACAATTCTGCAAAGATGAGCGGGCCAAAATTCCTCCACAGCGTTGTAAAAGACTCATTGCAGGTTATCCCAAACACTTGATTGCAGTAGTTGCTGCTAAGGGTGGCCCAACCAGTTATTNAAAAGGCGGTTCATGCTCGAAAACCCTCCAATGTGGCTGAATTACAACAATTCTGCAAAGATGAGCGGGCCAAAATTCCTCCATTACAACAATTCTGCAAAGATGAGCGGGCCAAAATTCCTCCACAGCGTTGTAAAAGACTCATTGCAGGTTATCCCAAACACTTGATTGCAGTAGTTGCTGCTAAGGGTGGCCCAACCAGTTATTAGGTTTAGGCAGCACTAGCCACCAGCCAAATGCTGGTAAAATCTCTGAGTGGCTGCTACATTTGCTCCACTTACCGGCCGAAAAAATCTTTTGAGTGGCTGGTACATTTTGGAATCCATCAGCCACAGTGGCAGATGGATGAAAAAGTTCATTTCCAACCCTGGTCTGGTTGTCAAAAGAGTCGCCGAGGCTTTGGAGAGCGATTAGAGCCTCCGTCTGTTTATGATTTTTTGCCTGGCATAGGTCCGACGGGGGGCCTCATAGGCACGGTAGCTCGCCGGGCCTGTAGCATTGTAGGGGAAACACTGTGACTATCAAGCAAATTTATTTGTGATCCATCAAAATCCTTAACAATCAATCATCGATAATCGAAAATTGATGCCCATCTCTAGTGTAGACAGCTGAGTAGAGCTGTGGTGCTGAAAGGACAGCAGCAGGAATGTCACATACACTACTCAAAGTACAAAAACAAAGTTAATACATCTGCTGACTTCAGAGAAAACCCCTCTGCTGTATGCATGCCACAGATACTGTTAACGTGTCTGTGCTTTATGTAAAAGGTGACTGATAAGCCTTGAACTACAGAAAGACATGAATGACAGAAGGTGGTTTTAGTGCACGTGTGAAGGTTTAGGAAAAACATGGTACATAAGATGTAAAAAACGTTGTTATTTACGTGACAACGCCTGAACGCAACACAGGCTCGGCTCCAATTGAGTGGGTGTACAGTGCTGTGCTGGGCTGCTGTACAAGCGGCGTGTTTGACTGTCCGTAACAGCAGCGTTTTAAAGGTCATTTACACACTGTCCATTAGGGCCGTAACGGTACATGTATTTGTGTCGATAATAATAACTATGTCAGGTAACAAACTGCGTGGCTTGGGCCGGGCTTGTACTTAAAAATCAGAAAGTCTGTTGGGTTCGGGCCAGGCTCGGTTTTAACTGTCTCGGACTCGGGTCAGGTTCGGTCAGCAAAATGCGGCCCAAGCCCCACTCTAGTGTATAGCTGGGTCATATTGATCGCTTACGATAATTATCGATAATTTTTTAATAACCTATTTAAAATAAGGACCAGGAGAAAATAAATAAATTTTAACACATTTATTTTAAACTCAATTAGCTTTCTTCTGATTTCAATCAGTCATCAGTCAAGGCACACGGCGGAAAATGTAGTGTCAACACAACCATTAGAAAACACTTAAATAAATGAACATACACAAGATGGTATAAAAACTAAATGCTTTCAGGCAAACATATGAGCAGCTGAACAGAAGACTATGCATAACTGATTCACATAGTGAGGAAAGTGCTATGTAGAAATTAGTGCAAACCTGAGGTAGACTTGAAATGATATCCATGTAATGTAATCCATATTTCGCCCACTTGTTAGCGAAATAGTTAAGGAACCTCCATTAGTTGCGCAATTTAAATGTGATAAGTCTCATTGACTGACCGTCACCTGTGTGTATGCGGAGAAGGAGAGGGGCGGAAGGAGTGGAGCTGTGGAAACACCCTGCAGTCCAACATGTTTTTCTCCTGACAGAATACATTAACATTATCAAACGTTTTTTCTATCGACGGCGCATAAGTGTTTATCGCAATACGATATGTTATCGTTTTATCGTCCACCACTAGTGTGTGTGTGTGTGTGTGTGTGTGGGTGTGTGTGTGTGTGTGTGTAGGACGGAGCTCTGCCATATGCGATACCGAGAGCAGAGGAGAATTGTAAATGCGTGACCATGTAGAGACAGAAATGGCATGCCGTTGTTTAAATAAGATAAATAACATAAGGCTATTTGGTTTTTTATTAAAGGGACAAGGTAAAGACCTGTTCTGCAGGAAAGGTAACCTTAAATGACTCCTGTTGTGATTTGGCGCTATATAGAAAATGAAGTTAAATAAAACTATCTTGACCTTCAAGAGGGGCAGGGGTTGCCGTTGGGGGGGCGGGGCGCCCCCTAATAATGGTAGGGGAAACACTATAGTATACAAGCACGGGACCGACTCCGCTACGATAGGTGAAGATATGCCCCTTTTCAGCTTGTTAGTATTAGACCTTTTTCCAGTTGTCCTATTACTTCACAGACCAAACAATCGACAAACAAGTTAGCTATGGCTAGCTAGTGTTAAACTGGTACCATGGGGGACATCTTTACAGCTCTGTACATTTCGTACGTGCTGTATGCTTTACTTTTTGTACAGATGAGATGTACAGATGCATCAGAAATTATGCGATAAGCGATAATATTGTAATATTGTGCTTTTAAGACCATTTTTATTATTGTTGTAATTTTGCAGTTTTTAGACCATTTTTTAAACTTAAATAATGATAATAAAGACATATTGATGCAAGTACACCCTTTTAAAGAGAAATAAACATTTATTTAACAAGAATATTTAGGAATGCAAAAAAGAAAATTAAAATATCCGAAATAACACGTAAAAATATTGAAATAAATAAATAAATACAAAAAAATAGACTCTCAATCTCTCTCTCTCAGGAGTGCAGTTAAGTTGGTCGTATTCGCTCTTTTTGTTGAGATGGTTTTAGACCAAACCTGGCATACCGGCCTATTACTGGGCTCCCCTCTGTCATTTGGTTTAAATCCAAAATACTCCCACTCAGGGGCCGTGGCATTTGGTTTAGGAACAAGTTCCATGTCTTTCTCTTACGCTCAACTGTTTTTTTTTTTTTTTCCTCTGCCTTGTCTCCCCCTCACGAAACTCGCACTGTGTGTGTAGCCCACAGAGACAAAGACACTCGATGACAAGAGCTTTCCCTCCGTTCATTACGCTAATGAACCAACTCACCTGGCTGCCAGACGATGCACGGCAGTGAACGCCACCCCACTCTGTTCCCAACTGGCTAGCAAATTCACAGCCAATTAAGGTCAACTGACAACGGCCAGAGAAGGAGAGGGACACACCCAGAGAGACACAGAGACAGAGCAAGAGAGAGTAAATTAGGAAATAATGGCATGCCCCTTCATCGAGGATCCTGTTGATGAGGAGGCCCACATTGTTCAGAGGGCCTTCCAACCACAACCAGCCCCAAGGGTCTTCCAGGACAGGACCAACCCATTGATACAGACAGACTCCTATCTGTGGGAGAGGTACCGGTTCAGCAGGCAAAGCATAGTGTATCTATGCAGTTTGCTGGAACCACACACTATAAAGGTCACACGCCGCAGCCAGTCTCTGACCACTGTGCAGTCAGTCTGTATTGCACTGAGGTTCTTTGCTAGCGGTACATTCCTGTATAGTGTTGGTGATACTGAGAGGCTAAGTAAGGCAACTGTTTGCAGAGAGGTAAAAAAGGTGTATTTTCTATTCATTTTGATTATTTCTAGCATCACCATACATCATGCATAGGGCTTGATTTGTTCACATTAACATATGGTTATCTTTTATATTTATGAATTAACCATGACAAAGCGCA
>NC_065514.1:35549960-35550998 GCF_006386435.1 Epinephelus moara
GCAACTCACAAACTGCTTTTTATTATATCTGGATGGGTTTTCTGTTTGTTGTGTGCATATTAAATGCGTAGATAGGCTGTTGGCATTGGATACGGCTTCCTATGTGAACTGGTAGATCTCGACAGGCTGACAACTTTAAAAGTAGATTTTGGTTCAAAAAAGGTTGGGCACCCCTGATCTACATATATTTTGTCCCTTTGATGCAGGATTTATATAACATGATATTATGCTGAAATGCTGAATTTTCTTTGTCACTTACGCATTTAGCCTGTCGGCAATATTCCGTCATGTCACCTCCCTTGCTTTATTAATTGCTGCAGTATTGCCTTTTATTTAATTATGTCCTTATAGTCCTCATACATTTCCATAAGGAACGTTTGATCCGCCGCACAAAAAGCCTCAGCTCGCTCCTTTCCTTTGCTTTTTGACATTTTGCAACATTTTCGGCACTCGACTAGTTTGGGCTTATTTTCCCTCGGCGAGTGCATGAGTTGAGGCTTAACAGGTGAGGCTTGAATTAGCGTCAATCGGAGCCAGCTGATTTCACTTGATGGAACGGGTTGGAGCTAGATTGGGAGTTGGCGTCAGTGTTGGGTAAGGGTTACTTTAAAAGTAATCAAAGTACGTTACTGCGTTATTCCCTGAGTAAAGTAACTCAATTACTTTAAAAGTACTTCCAACGTTACTCCCTGAGAAAAGTAACTCAAGCACTTTTAAAGTACTTTTGAGTATTCTACATTTCCTATTGGGCAATGGACCACAGGGTGCTAAGCCTACATTTTTTGGTCTCCAAAATTAAAGTTATGGACCACTTGCCCTTCACTGAGATCCAATCCTCCCATCACAGCCGTCACTTTGACAAGTAGAAACACAGAACGATCTGCTGCCGTAGACAACTGTATGACAACAACACCCCAGCATTTTTAATATTTCCTCTAGGGATGTAACCAAACAGAGTAAAAGGGGGAAATGATGGTGTGAAACAGCAGAGGCACTTTGTCAACCCGCTGAGTTAACGTTACTGTCATTAGCATCAAG
>NC_065514.1:35551315-35553233 GCF_006386435.1 Epinephelus moara
TGGCTTCTTTCAGACTGATAGGTTTAACGTTATCTCCGTTATTAGAACCAAACGACAGCCGTTGCTGTTTCGGAGCTGAAGGACCAGCCTTCTAAAAGTAACGGAAGTAACTGATGTCTTGTTTGAAAATGTACTTAAGTATTTGATTACTCAAACAGCAAATTAACGCGTTAGGTTACTCGTTACTGCAGTAAGTTATCAAAGTACTTGTTACTTGTTTAACTTGTTATACCTAACTCTGGTTGGCGTTTAGTCAAACTTCAAGATTACACCTTCGTCTGGATATTCTTAGCTATGTTGATGGGATACCCCCCAGGTCAAAGAGCAGCACGGAGCACAGAGAAGTAAGTCAAGATCATGTCGATAAGAAAACTGCAAACAAAGTTGCAAATATTATCTTGGAGGACATCATTGCACTTGGTTGACTATTTTTCTATTATTTTAGATGTAAATATTGCATGTTACTTACAGATAAAACACATTTTTGACTTGTGAATGAGTCAATGGAATTTCTTGCATTAATTAAAAAATACTGGCAATCATGTCCGCCTGGCACAAACCACATGTTTTGGACAACTGTGAAGTGACAGAATGTCCCAGCATCATGGTTCTTATATTACCAGATTCCAGAGAGTCTCCCCTCTTCATATATGGCAGAATATGTCAATTTCGAACTTGCTATGGTGAGATACATGTACAAATGTAAGAATTTAGTAAAACGGATTTGTTGTTTTTCATTGATATAAAACATACAGGCACATAGAAGGACATGGAATGATGGCAAATCTGGTTAGCCCATATTGCCCTGAAAAAAAACAAGATATAGCATGTGTATGTAGCCTTTATAATGACTGTGATATGAGCTTAAAAGTAAAGGCAGTAAAAATACCCCAAAAAGGCCTAGGGCCCAAAGGGTTAATGTTGTACATGTTTTGTTGTTATTTTTCAGTATTCTTAGGTAGGGTTGGGGCCGATCCGATCCAGTATCAGTATCGGGTTCCGATACCAACGTAATTCACGGATCAGAAATTTCCGATCCACCTGCGGAAATTTCCGATCCATCAGCCGTGTCTGTGCTTTCACATTGTCTACTGGAATGATATGATGATTGCTAGATAGTAGTGTTGCACGGTATACTGGTACCAACGGTAGACTGCGGTACTAAAACGCGACGGTACATATGATACCATAATGTTGGAGTACCTCAGGTACCACTACTGTGGGATAAGTTCAAAGTCCAATCGCGAGTGAGTGAATCGTGAGTGTCCATGCGCTGTCCAATAACATTTATATATGCTACAGTGATTTGTTTTCCACAGAGCTCTACGGTGCGAGCATTTTACTTGCATTTGCGACTAAAAATAGTTTTGTGCGAGCAAAAGAAAACATTCAGGAGCACGCTGTGCGAGTACAGATTTCAACCAGCCGCTCCGCGGCACAAGATAATGGCTTACCGGCGATGGAGAAGCCCGGGTCCAGGTCCAATAAGTCTTCGTTGGTGTCATGACTGCCCAAAAGTACCTGAACAGCTGAGCCATGGCGGCACACAGGTATGTGACGTATCAGAGGAGAAACGAGCCGTTCACATTTTCACAAACCTCACCGCACTTAAGGGACCGTTCTTTACTTGTCAGGGGAGGAGGGTGGCTGGTTGATTTTTGGTTGATTTTTATTTTATTTATTTATTTTATTTTGATACCCCCTATGTTAATCACTTATTGATGCCGTTTTTGAAGTATGAATAAGTAAATAAGTAATTTATTCTATTGAAATATCATTGATGTATTATAGAAAAGTGATTTATCTTTTTAGAAATGACAAAAGGCACATCTGCCTCATTTTCACTGTGGTATCGTGATACTACTCAGAACCGTGATACTTTCACTGGTATCGTACCGTGGGTCCCAATTTTGGTACC
>NC_065514.1:35553903-35556699 GCF_006386435.1 Epinephelus moara
GGCAGGACCACGGCAGCAGCACAACCACACACGTCACACTATCCAGGCACCGCTGCAATACGAGTTAACTTGAGAGACAGTGGAGCACAAAGGCTCCGGAGAAGAAGCCGAGTTAGTGACATCCAGAATGGCCGAGTTAGCAAGATGCAGTAATAGAGAGAGAGAGAGAGAGAAGACAGACTAGGCCTAAGTCAGCCTAACTAGGGGCTGGTACAAGGCAAGCCTGACCCAGCCCTAACTATAAGCTTTGTCAAAGAGAACAGTCTTAAGTCTAGTCTTAAATGTGGAGACAGTGTCTGCCTCCCGGACCGCAACAGGAAGATGATTCCACAGGAGAGGAGCCTGATAGCTGAAGGCTCTGGCTCCTGATCTACTTTTGGAGACCTTAGGGACCACGAGTAACCCTGCATTCTCCGAGCGCAGTGTTCTGGTTGGATAATATGGCACTATGAGCTCTCTAAGATATGATGGAGCTTGACCATTTAGAGCTTTATAAGTTAACAGTAGGATTTTAAATTCAATTCTGGATTTTACAGGGAACCAGTGCAGAGAAGCTAAAGCAGGAGAAATATGATCTCGTTTCTGAGTTCCTGTTAGTACATGTGCTGCTGCATTCTGAATTAGCTGGAGATATAGCCGCAAGCCGACATTTTGGCGACTCCCTCTGAGCCCTTCAAAGTTAGTCACGGTAATAGTGTATACCCCGGGAGAATGTGGGGAAGGTTTAACGGTAACAAAATTTGGATACCGCCCAACTCTACTGCCCCCTGATTATCCTGTTTATTTTTATTATTATTTTCACTATTTCCTTTCTCTGACATTCCGGTGTTCCTGTTGGTGTGTGTTTATCCATTGTTTTTGCTGACAAGCAAAATGAAGACATAATTTTGGGGGGAAAAAAATTGTTCTCTTTACGCATGAAACATGTACCGAAACCAAACCGGAACCGTGGCCCAAAAACCGAGGTACGGACCGCACCGTGGGCTACCTGTACCGTTGCACCCCTACTACAGATCACAAATGACTTAGTAGGCCCTGGATAGGTCACATTTTTCATTCTACGTTCAACCTTAGAACAAGAGGCACAGCCATCCTGATGAATAAAAAAGTTAACTTTGTCCATTCTAGTATTGTATGTGACCCCAATGGGCGATTCATCATAGTTATTGGCTTTCTTTACCAAATTCCAGTTGTTCTTGTCTCTGTATATGCCCCAAATTGGGATGATGTAGAATTCATGAAGAATTTATATCATTAATCCCTGATCTACGTACCTACAAGTTAATATTTGGAGGAGACATAAATTGTGTGATGGACCCCTGTCTAGACAGATCCAGCTCTAAAACAGCTACACAATCCAAGGGGAGCGTGCCTATGTTCCCACAGCCCTATGTTCCCACAGCCCTGTGTTCCCACAGCTCTATGTTCCCACAGCTCTATGTTCCCAAATTTCCTTTTTCATAAATTTGTATCAGATTTTATCCCCCTTTCTCCCAATTTGGTAGCCAGTTACACCCAACCTATTATCCAGTAGCAATGGACTACAGATGGAATGTAGCTTTTAGCTAAATCTGGTGCGACCATCTCTTTGTTTATTGCAAACATTTAATGTAAGTGCACATTGTCCTTTTAAATAAACAAACTAAACTAAGTAGCATAGAGGCCTCGCATTGACTAGCTTCCGGTCAGATCAGTCGAATGAAGCGCAGCAACTGGGTGCAAACCATAGTTTGCAGTGCATCAATACCTCTGGGAAGCCAGGTTGGCATAGAGAGGGGGTGCTCCTGGGATGCTTGGAGTCACTTTCCAGCCCTCTGGAGGTGTCACAGGCTCATGGAGGAAACGTTAAGGAAGGAGGATGCCTATTTGAACCATAGGGCTGTGGGAACATAGGGCTGTGGGAACATAGGGCCTAATTTTAAGAAAATTCTTAGAAATGTGGGAACATAGGGCTGTGGGAACATAGGGCCTCATTTTCAGTGAAAAAAAAAATTCTTAGAAATGTGGGAACATAGGGCTGTGAGACCATTGGGCTGTGGGAACATAGGGCTGACCCTCAATCCAAGATGTCACAAGTTTTGGCTGCTTTTATGGCTCAGTGTGGCAGTGTCGACCCTTGGAGAATCTCTCACCCGACTACCAGGTAATATTCCTTTTATTCACATACCCATAACGCTTATTCGCGTATAGATTATTTTTTTGTAGATAGGACACTTCTGCCTTTTGTAAAATCAGTTGAATACTCCTCTATAGTTAACTCTGACCACTCCCCTGTGATACTTGATTTACAATTTGAAGCCCAACATAGAGAAAGCCGCACCTGGAGACTGGATTCCACACTTGTGTCTGACGGCAAATTCTGTAAGTCAATTGGCTTTTTTGTAGAAACCAACAAAAGTGAATATACTAGCCCATCGTTATTATAGGAAACACTCAAGGCCTTTGCCTACTGCTCACATTAACAAGACACGCAAAAGGCGACTGGGAGAGCTCTTAGCAGCAATAGCAGATGTGGGCCGCCGATGTTCCATATTACAATCTCGAGAGCTGTTCAAGGAGAGACTTGCTGTCCAGACCGAGTTCAATCTCTTGTCCACTAGAGACGCAGATAAGATGCTACTTAAAGCCAGGGGAATATTGCATGAACTTGGGGATAAGGTTGGTTGCCCTCTTGCGCATCGGTTAAAGGGCAGGACAGCCTCACAGCTAGGCTTGTGCCGATTTCTGGTTTAACCGGTTCGGTCCGGTTTAAGAGCTCCACCCGGTTTAATTCATGTCAACTGGATAAACTGGGGG
>NC_065514.1:35556714-35567397 GCF_006386435.1 Epinephelus moara
TTCTTCTTGTGTAACCTTGTGTGTATTGGTGGTTAATATAGCATTACCACCACCTAGTGGATTGGAAGCGCATTACACCTATAATGGGCTTTTATTGGGAAAAATAGCTCAAATGCGACCCCCAGTGGTAAAATTAGGTATATAATTCAATATATCGGTTTGGTTAGATATTTGGCTTTAAATCAAACCGGTTGGAAAATTTTCAAACCGGCACAAGCCTACTCACAACAAATATCTGAAATTATAAATTATTTAGGTTTACCGACAACGAACCCTGATGAAATTACCAGGACTTTCAAAACCTACTACTCTAATCTATATAAATCCGACTCACCTGATGATGATGATGTTGACATCCAAAATTTCTTCAGAACATCGGGAAAAACTGGAGACACCGCTAACTGTCAGTGAAATAACCAATGCCATTAAGCAGGGGTTAAAGTTCTCCGGCACAGCGCCGGATTTCCGGCGTGGTGAAGTTTCTTTCCGGCACGGGCAGAAGTGCTCTGCAGTGCGAGCATTTCACTCGCATTTGCCCCTAAAAATATATATATATGTGCGAACCGGGAAAATGATTTAGGCGCACAGTGTGCGAGTAAACACAACCTACTGTTTACCATAATCGGCATCAGACGTTTTTTTCATCGATAACTGATCAAATAAATGTATTTTAAAACTTTCATCGATAACTGATCAAATAAATGTATTTTAAAACTTGCTCCTTTGGCTCTGATACAGCCGTCTCCCTTCCTGCCTGCAGTCCCCACTGCACTCGGCTTTGTAACAATGTCCCGCCTACAGCCTCCTCTGATTGGTTACACGGCACAAGTGATAGCCAATCAACACTGACGCCTGTGCATGCTTTCACATCATGTCACATTGAGACACAGAGCACAGATGGAGCAGGAGAGGCTCCGGTAAGCCAGGGGTAATTTTGAAGGTAAGGTAATAGAAACCAGACAGAAATGAAAGTTGCAATAAAAATCCTCTATGCTGAAGTTTTAAAGTCACCACCACAACATTATATGATCCATTTCAATGATGACATGCTTGCCCAGAGGCGAAATTTCGACATAACTGCCTGATTAATTCACATCAAGCGCGATACAATTTTGCAAACAGCCTAAATGATTTAGCTTCTAAAAATAAATAGCACCAAGGCAAAAAAGAGATGTAGGAGCTATAAGTCAAAAAGTCTGGTAACCACTGAAAGTTTAATCTGTATTTGTAAACTCATTATGCTATAAAAGTTTAATCTGAAAACTAACTACTAAGGCTATAATCTTTTTGTTCGTTTTGATGATAAACACGTTTCTTTGCAACACATACATTTCTATTTCTTCATTTTGTGACCGCAACACCAAGCCCCCCGCTCCGGAAAAGATTTCGGATTTCAGGCACACAAATCTTCCGTGCTCCACATTTCAGGCACAAATTTTTTTCTTGCTTTAACCCCTGATTAAGTCAATGCAGAGCGGGAAGTCCCTGGGGCCGGACAGCTACCCCGTAGAATTTTATAATAAGTTCACTAATCAATTAGCTCCACTGCTTTTAGAGATGTATGAGAACTCTCAAAAAAGGTAAATTACCACCAACACTCAACCAAGCATCAATATCACTAATCCTTAAAAAGGATAAAGATCCTAAAATATGTTCCTCCACCTATTTCTCTCCTTAATGTAGATGATAAACTCCTCGCTAAGGCCCTGGCTTGTAGAATTTAAACTTTTTTTACCTTCTATTATCTCGACGGACCAAACAAGGTTAATTAAAAATCGCCACTCATATACAAACAAACGGAGACTTCTCAACATCATTCACTCGCCGACTCATCTGTCTAGTTCAGAGATGGTTATTTTGCTTGATGCGGGTTGAGTGGGGTCATCTATTTTTTACACTAAACCAATTTGAGTTTGGAGAAAAATTTATTTCCTGTTTACGTTTATTATATTCTTCACCACAGGCTTGTGTGTACCAATACTCAACGATCACAGTTCTCGCTCTCGCGTGGCACACGACAAGGATTCCCGATTTCCCCCCTCCTTTTTGCTGTTACTATTGAACCCTTATCAATTGCTCTTAAAGATAATAAGTTGTTCTCAGGTATAAATAGAGGTGGAATCAAGCACAAGGTGTCCTTGTACGCAGATGACCTGCTCCTTTATGTTTCCAATCCAGTAGTTTCCATCCCACATATTTTATCTGCTCTCAAATCCTTTGGCACCGTCTCTGGGTACAAATTAAATATACAGAAAAGCAAATGCTTTCCTATTAACCAGTTAGCCTGTGAAATACCACAATCTAGTATACCCTTCAAACTATCCACAACTAGGTTTAAATACTTAGGAATCATTATCACTAGCTCCATCCACTCTCTTCAAGAAGAAAATTTTACATCTTTGTCAATCAAAGTAAAGTCAGATCTACAAAGATGGAGCAGCCTACCTCTCTCTCTTTTATAGGTAGAGTACAATCCATTTAAATGAATGTGCTTCCAAAATACCTAAACGCTTTTTTTGTCAATTGGATTCAATGATTTTAAATTTCATATGGGGAGGTAAAAATCCAAGAATTCATAAATCTCTCCTCCAGAGGGGAAGATCACAGGGAGGACTGGGTTTACCCAACCTTCAGTTATACTACTGGGCAGCTAACTTGCACAAAATTGCACTCTGGATCTCGGACACAGATAGTACTTGGGTTCACCTAGAAGCTAGCTCATGTCGTTCCTCGTCATTAAAAGCCTTGGTATGTAGCAGCCTTCCAAACCTAGACTATACTCCACCAACCCATGGTTATTAACACTCTGAGAATTTGGCAGCAGGTTAGACATCAATTTGGCTGGATCTCTTTACCATTAGCTAGACCTATGTGTAACAATCAACTATTTCAACCAGCCAGGATCGATTCAAAGTTTGCTTCCTGGAGCAGACAAGGCTTGTCCTGCCTAGGTGACCTTTATATTGATGATCTCTTTGCTAGCTTTTCACAATTATGCTCCACATTCAACATTCAGCAGTCTGACTTGTTTAGATACTTTCAAATTCGCAGCTTTGTCAAGTCCAACTCCTCAGTATTTCCACAAGCTCCGCCTGCCTTGGGTGTTGACCATCTTCCTCCAGTTGTTGACTTATCAAAGGGACATATCTCTTTTATTTATAATCTTTTATCAGTGACAACCCCACCCCCACCCCCAGCCCTGCATAAGATCAAGACTAGTTGGGAGGCTGAACCGGGCATCATCTTGACTGAGGAGTGGTGGGACGATGCATTACGCGCAATAAATTCTTCCTCGTCCTGCACAAGGCTTAGCCTCAGTTTAAGGTACTTCATAGGATCCACTATAGCAAAGCCAGATTATCAAGGATTTATCCAAACCTTTGATATTTGTGATAGGTGCTCTCATATGTTTTGGTTATGCCCTTTTTTAATTTCAAGTCGGAGGCACTAGAGCTGACATAAGTCCCATCACCTCAAATTGACATTTTCGGTATCCCTGAGGAAGGAGCTAGAATGACTGCTAAACAAGCTAATGTTCTCTCCTTTGCCTCATTAAATGCCCGTCGTCGGATTCTCCTCCTATGGAAAAGTTGCTCGCCCCCCTCAAACACATCCTGGCTGCGGGACCTATTGTCATTTTTAAAACTGGAAAAGATCAAATTCACCATTTGTGGTTCAACAGACAAATTTTACAGATGTTGGCAGCCTCTCATCTCTCACTTCCAAGAATGCAATCTATCTTACTGGACTAAAATTTCATGGTATGATTGGTTATAACTCTAGTATTCTAGGAAGCACATGCTGACTATATATCACATGATGCCCCCCCTTTTTTTGTTTGTTTGTTATTTTTTGTTGCTGTTGTTTATGCTTTCTCTTGTTTGTTTTTCTCTTTTACACTCTTCCTTAACAAATCTATATTCATTTTGCTGATTATTTTTGTATATTATTCTCTGCTATTGCATTGTTTACTGGGGAAAAGATAATGGTTCTGTAATACTACCTTGTTACACCTGCAGAATGTTGAATAAAATTTGGTTATTAAAAAAAAATAAAATAGAAGGGCTCCCTCCTGGGATCCAACCAGGAACCCTCTTGCTGTGAGGCGACAGTGCTAACCACCATACCACCGTGCCACTTTTTTTAGTGTGATTGCAAATTACCCTTGTTAGGACTGCCAAATGAAGAAGTGATGAAGAATAAGTGGTTGGAATTTATTTTTTACACTATTCTTCAACAATAGAACCCGGTCATTTCATTGTGTTCCCTCCATTTTCCTGAGGACTGCTTCACAAACTGGCAACACTTTACAGCTGGATTTTCACAGCAGTATTGGTTTGGCCAATATATCGGCCATTATTTGACTTCTTTTTATGTGACAACATCAGGATCAGCAGTTATGCGGCCGATGTGTCCTAACTTTTTTAAAAGGTATACTAAACAAACAGACAAAAAAACAGATTCTTTATTTATCCTGTACTTCTTTGTTGGAGCAGTGTAATTGCTATTTACTAGAGTTATCCATTAGAGGGAGCTCTTGTCACTCGGGCTACTCCTGGAACAGCAGATTCCATTCTGAAGGCCTCTCACACGTACCCGACATGCTCATCAGGTCACAGCCAGCTGCTTATATCTTCTCCTGCAAAAGGCCTACACTGAGTACAGCAATGACCTGGAGGAGGGAAACCATCTCATGTCCCTGGAAGACTGGTGCGCTGAAAGATCTGTGTCATGTCCCCAGTTCCACTTCTGGTCCATCATCCTACAGCTGGAAATAGAGGTGATGATCTATGTGCGTTTCGATAAGAGAGGCCAACTTCCTACTCTATATAGATGCCCTGACCAAGATTGTGCCTTGGTTCTTTGAATTGGGACACACAGATGGATACCAGTCCACTTGGGTGACATGATTGCGTTGAAAGATACTCATCCTGATGTCCATGGGGAGTTTCTGAAAGGAAACTTTGTTGTGAAGAAGACGACACACAGTTTCTTTGCTATTGCCATTGACCAGGACCACAAGCAGGACAATGCTTCTGTGAAAGATGATGGTGGTGCTGTGGGCCTGACAGAGAACCTTGCAGCTCTGCAACGCTGGATGGTTTCTGGCCCTGAGATGGAACATGTGGTTGGAGAGTTTGAGGCCACCACTAAGAAGAGAAAGAAGACTGACACCCGGCATTGTGAGCAGAGCAAACATGCACAGATGGTATTTGCACGAGATGTTAAAGCACTAACTGATGCTATAGAAGACATGGGCAATCCATTCTGTGAAAAGGGCAGTGTAGATCTTCTTGTATTGGATACTAGAGACCTTGAAGATGCAGGAGTCATTGACACTGTGAACCAGATTGAGAAATTTGGACAGGACCAGTATGACACATTTGTTATTGAGGGCTTGGTCAATCAGACAAAGCCCATCAAAAGGAACAACCTTGCTCTATTCAGCCGGCCTCCAGTCCGAGAGAAGTACAAGTCCCAACAACAGCTCTCATCCCTGAAGAATGACTGTTCCCGGTTCTCTAGGCTGTACATTGCATCGCAAATACGTGATGGAAGTCTGGATGAGTTCTTTGAGCATGAAAACCAGGCATGTCCACCAGCATTGTTGCAATGGGCAAGCTGAGAACTGGTACCAAGTGTTTGGTCCTCCAAACACAGGCTGTTTGGAGGACCTGATTCCTTCACAAGAGAATGTGTCCAACCCCACAGAACAAGTCATCATACTTGATGGGGCTGCTCTTGTGAACATGCTACGACCTGGTGCTGCTAAGACATTTTCTGACTATGCACAGAAAGTGTTCTCACCACACATCCTGTTTCAGCTGGAGCATGTCAGCAGAGTGGATGTTGTGTGGCATGAATATTTCCTTGAAAGTCTGAAGGCCAAAACTCGAGAAGGAAGGGAGTTGCAGACGCGTTGAGCCATCCAGTGCCATACCTGGAAACTGGGCAGAGTTTCTATGCATCGACAACAACAAGGCTGAACTGTTTTCCTTCTTGGCAACTAGTGTGGAAACCCTCAACACTGGAAAACAAACAATCAGCACCTGCCATGCTGAAGCCCTCTGTACTCAGCCTCGAGATATATCAGGTCTTGCACCATGCACACATCAGGAGGCTGATACCTGCATCCTACTGCACCTAGGAGATGCTCTGAAGGAAGGGTATAACAAGGTGTCAATACGCACAGTTGACATGGACGTGCTAGTACTGGTGACAGCAGCCCAATCCCTCAACATCAGTGAGCTGTGGGTTGCCTTTGGAGCTGGGAAGAGTTTTCAGCATTTAGCAGCTCATGAGATGGCGAGGGCACTAGGTCCAGATCGATGCATAGCCTTACCAATGTTCCATGCCTTTACTGGATGTGACACAGTGTCATCTTTTGGTGGCAGGGGAAAGAAGACGGCGTGGGGTACATGGATGACCTTTGATGATGTCGCTAGAGCCTTCTGTGCCTTGGCTGCCACCTCAGACTCCATAGACAACTGGATAGAGCCTCTGGAGCTATTTGTGGTATTGCTGTATGACCGTACTAGCAGCCAGGAATCAGTTAATCAGGCACGCAAGCAGCTCTTCACCCAGAAAGGTAGAACAATTGACGGACTACCCCAACACAAGCAGCACTAATTCAGTATGTAGTTAGGTAGTTGCTAGAATGTTGTAAATAGTACCACTACATTCCTCATTGGGTTGGGCTCTAAAATAGATACACACATAAACGTATGTGGTCTGCACACAACTGATTGTGTAAATCAGGAAAATATGTGTAACTCCACTAATATATGGTTTTACTATCATTTAGTTCCCTGAATGCCACATGCATGTAGTTAGGTAGTTTCTAGCATGTTGGAAATAGTACCACTGCCTTCCTCATCCTTGAAAATGTTAGCCACCAGAATCAAGCCATGGTGCCATAGGAAAAATATGTGATGGCCCTATAGCCAAAAATTTTCCTTAGGGCATGCTCTAACAGTGTGCTAAAGTACGACGGAGTATTAGGGCCACATTGAAGAAAAAAAAATTGTAGATTTCGAGAATAAAGTTGAAATATTACGAGAAAAAACTTGTAATATTTCGAGAATTAAGTCATAACTGAGAAAAAGTCAGAATATTACGAGAATAAAGTCTAAATATTGTGAGATTAAAGTCGTAGTATTTCGAGAATAAAGTCATAACTGAGAAAAAGTCATAATATTACAAGAATAAAGACGAAATATTACGAGAAAAAACGTAATATTTCGAGAATAAAGTCATAACTGAGAAAAAGTCATAATATTACGAGAATAAAGTTGAAATATTATGAGATTAAAGTCGTAATTTAAATTCAATATGCACAGTAAGGACGCACGTTTTCTCTTTTCACCTGTCTAAATAAAACTTCATTAGACCACCACCAACTAGTCCAGAACGCTGCCGCCAGGCTTCTGTCCAG
The DNA here is from genome assembly GCF_006386435.1 of Epinephelus moara. Lineage (NCBI taxonomy): Eukaryota > Metazoa > Chordata > Actinopteri > Perciformes > Serranidae > Epinephelus > Epinephelus moara. The sequence continues at coordinate 35,564,150 of NC_065514.1, forward strand.
ATCTCATAAGTTCACTCACATCACTCCAGTCCTGGCATCCCTGCACTGGCTCCCTGTTAATTTCAGGATCCAGCACAAGATTCTAACCATCACTTACAGAGCCCTCCATGGTCAAGCACCTGCATACTTGACGGATCTGGTGTCCTTTCACTGTCCTGTCAGGTCACTGCGGTCCGCTGAAGGCCACCTACTTACTGTCCCTCACACAAGATTAAAGACGAAAGGTGATAGAGCCTTTAAGGCTGTTGCACCGAAATGGTGGAATGCACTACCTCATGAGCTGAGAGCGGCCTCTTCCGTGGACATTTTTAAAAAGCAGTTAAAAACACATCTGTTTAGGCTTGCGTTCCATTAATTGTCCATTGTATCATCTCTGTATTTCGCTGCACTTTACTTTTTATTTGTTTTTGTGTATTTTGCATTGTTTCTGTTATTGTATTTTTTGTATTTTATCTTGTGAAGCACTTTGTGAGTCCTCTCTGTGAGAAGTGCTATATAAATAAATTTACTTACTTTACTTACTTACGTTTCCCTGCAGAATGAAATTCGTTCTCTTCTGTCACCAATTAATGCTAAACAATATAAATCTGAAGTATAAAATAGATCAAAATATATATGGTGCGCACTGTTGTAACATCTCCTTGCTTAGGCTAGTGTAATAATAATGTGCCTGCTGCGGCTGGATCTGTGTGCGTTTGGTGCAGGGGCGAAAATCCCATTTCATAGTTGGGGGGGACAATAAACAGTAAAATTTTAGAGAATGATTCCAGGGGGGGACAAGGAAAAAAAGTTGTAGCCTGTCTTTTATACAACATCTTTTACCGCAATTTGACACTTTAATCTTTTCTCTATCTCTCCAACAGGCAGGCATAGGACCTTTCTTAGCACTGGCTGAGTCCATCTGCACATGTCCAGATTTAAAACAAAATGATTGAAATCAAATTAACATGTACACAACGACAACAGTCAGGTGCGCCGTGCTGTCCAAGGTGCTGAGTGTGTCTGGAGCAGAGCAGAGGGGTATTCCAGAAAGCGGGTTATGTGAAAACTCAGAGTTAGTTAACCCTGAGATGAGGGAAACTCTGAGTTATCCGTTCCAGAAAGAGAGGTAGCTGAAACTCTGAGTCAGTCACCATGGTAACAGACTCTGTGAACCTAACCTGCTCGCTGACAGGTTGTCTTCAATAAACCCTGAGTTTTTCTCTGTCTCCTCCCTCTTACACGCTGTTTCATTTCCTCATTCATTCAGTCCGTGTCAAAGCTTGTATCGAAGCGCATTAATTAGCAGAGATTTACCGTCTGTCACAGTCTAAATCCTGCTGGATATTAGTTTGTTACTCAGGACTGTCTTAAGTTATTGAATTTATGCACATCAATCATTTCTTTGGACATTGGTTTTTGTCTTAACATTCAAATATTACACAGCGAGAATTCACCCTCAGCTCAGAATCAAACCTCTGTCCTTTTTTATATTTATTATTTTTTTATAACACTGTGCACAAGGATCAGACTGTCAGTCTGTTAGAGCAGCTCCGAAATGTTTATTGCACATAATGTGTAGGTCTAATTATTTAAATTTTAAAAATCGGTATAGACACGTAGTATCAGTGACTAATGATCTCTATCACTGATGTCATTGGTCGCACTGATGGAACATAATTCCTATAGCCTAATATTGGGGATTATATGTTAATATTTCTGAGTGAGCAATGGTGCAGCATTTCAGTGTCTTTAAATTTACTACATTTGTAGCTGAAATAAAGTCACTGAATGCTGTTGAGTCAAGATACAAATAGATGTCCAACATTTTAAAATCTACTGTATTTTAACCTCAACGTCTTTTCAAGTGCAAATCACCAAACATATTATTACTGGGTCAGACTGTGAGTTTACAGTCATGTCTTTATGTCTTTGATCTATAGCCTAGCCTATATGTTTTAAATCTTCCTATTTTTCAGTTGCTGCCTCCTGTGTTTTTCCCCATCAGATTAAATCTGAACAAATATATTATTATATATTATTAATATAATGTAATGTATCTACAGCCTGATACACAGTCAGATTCCACCACTTTATCTTCATTAAGGAAATGTAAGTCTGATAAATGATGAATAAACGGACAACACTGAATAAAACTTTTTTATTAACTTTATGGTTAACTTATTTACACTTTCCTCGCTCTGACTCAGGCTCTTCTTTTAAAGATAAACGTGCACCGTCTGCTACACATGCATTAATATCTCTGCATCCACTGGATTAAAATGGAGGCCTGTCTTTTATTTACCTGTTGCCATGGTGAATCGTGGCGTCGGAGCTCCAGTGATGATGGCTTTTTATTGTCGGTTTAACTCAGAGTGAACATACTCAGAGTTGACTGAACTAACTCAAATCAGCTGTTCTGGAACCGGATGCTCAGAGTTTCCCATCTCAGAGTAAGTCCACTCAGAGTTCAGGGATAGACTCAGAGTTTGTTGAACCTCCTACCTGGAATACCCCTCAGGTCTCTGTCTCCCTGTGCGGGAACTGCCCATTGGTTCGACATCCCATTGTTCCGACCATATTAAACCCATTGTTCCGAAGTCCGTTCCGAAATCATCATGATGCCCTGTGGTTAAGGTCTGGTTAGGTTTAGGCACAAAAACCACTTGGTTAGGGTGAGGAAAAGATCATGGTGTGGGTTAAAATGAAAAAGAAAGTGACAAACACATAAGCTCAAGCCTTTCCCAGCTGACCGAGAGCCGGTTGCGGCGCACCATACGCCCGCCGCGAGCCGTTCAGCACCGCGGACAGTAGGACTAATGGGATGTCGAACCAATGGGCTGTCGGACCAATGACATGGACCCTCCCCGTGCGCAGTAGTGTGAATATTTATGCTATTAAGTAAACGGAGAATACATGTCTCTCATTGTTTAATAGCAGCAAAACAATAAGGCTTGTCTCTCATTGTTTAATAGCAGCAAAACAATAAGGCTTCATTCATCAAAGACCAAAACTCGATCTCTCTCCTTCTCTCCCTCTTTTTCATCTGGCTCAGGTGTGTGGAATGGATCCATCGTCTCGGACTGGCTGCAGGAGCAAACCGTTTTGTTTGTTTTTTTCTTTTTTTACCGGCAGTGAGATAAACATTTCCTGCAATTAAACTGGTGAACTGGTTTATAAACAGTGGGCTGTGAGATCTGCCGCTGCGCACCTCAAAACCGTGCGTAATAATCGCGCGTAATGGCCGCTCCTCGTCAGTTAAACTGCAC
>NC_065514.1:35567455-35571822 GCF_006386435.1 Epinephelus moara
CTAGGAATGGGAGGGGGGGACTAAATCTTTTAAGATTTAAATAGCACATTATTGCGCTTTTATAATGAGCACCGCTTACATTGTGCTTTTAATAAATACTACTGCATTGTTCAAAAATTATTAATTGTGTCTCAAATTATTCTAGGGGGGTACAGCTTTATTGAAGGGGGAGTCATGTCCCCCATCCCCCCCGGGATTTCCGCCCCTGGTTTGGTGGCTAAGAACAGTGTTAAGAGTGGGTCAGCTCGATCTTACAACTCCTTATTAGTGAAAAGATCTTCTTAAGCTAAGAGCGATCTGGGAAACGCGGCCATTATCATGTCAACATACAGGGAAAATGGTTTATGACGTTTACCGGGAGAGCTAGAGCCATTTGACTAAAGCTTATGTTATTACTGCTGTAGCATGATGTTATTAGGCTAAATACTACATTTGTAACAGTGTCTGAGCTGATTTATTGACACAGCATGCTTGTAGGCTGCTGTAACGTTAGGTTTACAGAGGAAATAACGGGATGTGACTTAATGGGGTGAAAATATCGTCAGTGAAACAGAAACAAGTGTTAGTTAGGGGAAAAGAGCCAAGAGTCACAAAGACTCATGTATGTTAAAAGTTACTAACAGCCAGTGTATTTACTGTATGTGTCCGGGGTCCTTTCGCTTGTGGAATGAGTAACGTGACCACTAACTTGTCCCCAAACGAACGCATGTTTCTGTTAGGCCTATGTGTTTCACTAACGTTCTATATGTATTATGAAGAATGTCAGGCTGGCCAATCAGTGGCAGAGTTGGTCCCGGAGTCACAAACAGCGCATTTCGACTGACACAGAACCGGCACGGTGCCGGTTCCCGAACCTAATTAAGTAGGCTACTTACAACGGCATGAAGGACAATCTGACATTCTGTTTGTTGTTGGTTATTTCCTTAAAAACATACGACTTTATTCTCGTAATATTATTATGACTTTAATCTCATTAAATTACGACTTTAATCTCATAATATTTCGACTTTATTCTCATATTATAACTCTTTCTCAGTTATGACTTTATTCTCGAAATATTACGAGTTTTTTCTCGTAATATTTCGACTTTATTCTCGTAATATTATGACTTTTTCTCAGTTATGACTTTATTCTCAAAATATTATGAGTTTTTTCTCACAATATTTAGACTTTATTTTCGAAATCTCCAAATTCTTTTTTTCTTCAATGTGCCCCCCACTCCATCGTACTAAATCTTTTTTGTCATTGTCATTTTAAAAAAAAAAATTGCTAAAAATAAAGTTTTTTTTTGGGAAAATACTTATCTGTCACATCTTTATTTGTGGGTTTGTTGATAAAATGAAACCTTAGTGTTCAGAATTGAGTTTACACAGTTGTATCTCATTACATGTCATAAAAACTCAATCTTATTCAGTTATACACCTCAGGGGTCCATTGCCATACCTGTTAATGTTGTGGATGTTCTGCAGGGTGTATGGATTCAAACAGGAGGCTGTAGGCCTGGATGGTATATCATACATGTAGGAGGAATTGAAACCTGGTTCATTCCCCTGAAACGTAAAAAGTAAGAAAGATACAAGGCAGGGAAGCAAATTAAGACGCAGGAGACAGTATCACTGTATAGAACAAAAATTGATCCAATAAGCAACATGTTTTACTATGAAACTTTGATTTCATATAAAATTATATTATCACAGGAGAAACTGTGGTACAGTGGTACCTTGTACATATTGTAGATTACAAATATAAGGTGGAGATTACAAAACGCAGCTTCATTTTAGTAAAATGGTTACAGTAAACATGACAGCTAAGACATTTGAATGTACTAGTAATTTTGTTTCTGTATAATACATAATTATACATTATACAGAATATAATGACATCTCAATCTGCTGTAGTAAAATTTAAACCTGTGTGGTTTTAACGGAATTCATAATAACTTTGGTATTATTACCCAACACAAGCTACATTAGTCTAATCTTAGATAAGCCTGCTAAGATTAAAAAAGGAGTTATGCTTTACACCTCTGCAACAAGCTGTTTGTGTTTCCACGTAATGTAGTAATTGATTATATTGTTAGAAACCTTTTGCACTTCTTTGCAGCAGACGTTTACAACTTCAGTCAGTCAATGGACATACAGCTGTTACCGTGATGTAATGTCAGATAAATTACAGTTACCATACTACAGCTGAAATATAAGACACCTAAAAAATAAAAAGTCTGAAATAAACTATTCTTTGAAATGGAAGGCTACACTGTGTGATAAATGGAATATCTTTAAGTCTTTTGTCCATAACATGCAAAGAGCACAATCATATGTTTTCTCCTTTGTTCCAGGGAGAGCCCTGAGTCCACTTTTGAGGTGTATCTGGAAGTAGTCCACCCAGGCACACACAGCTCTGGTAAGTATCTGCAGGCTGGAGGAACAGCTGATCCTGGATTACATGTATGTTTCCTTTTACACCGATCCTAAGAAGTACAGTCAGCCATCAAGGCTTCATTTATGAGAGCATGTTGCATCTCAACTTTCAGATTTAGGGTAGAAGAATAGGAAAATTGACAACAATGTCAGTTGACATGAGACATGAATGACTGATGAATATTTTCTGTTAACCTGAAATTTTAATGTGCTTCCATTGCAGTGTGTCTCAGTTGCTTATGCACATTTTTCTGAAACACTGTTGGGGTTCACAAAACACTGAGAGCAATCACACATGACTTTGTACTGAGCAGCACAACACTTCAATTCCCCTGCAAAACGCGCTCTCTCACACAAAACGTGCGTGTCAGAAGTCAATAACTTAGTTAATGAGCTCATCACTGCCACCAAAAAGACATGTCCCTTTTGTCATTGTTAAATCAAGTCAGTCAGATGTCTTAAAACTTTGTCAGCATGACAGAAGACACCTCTTTAGTTACTTACACCCAGTAACCCAATAATAAAATCAGTTGTCCCTCTACAGCCAACTGAATAAACTCCTACCATACAGATATTGGTTTCACCAGTCTAATCACAGGCTTCTCACAATCAGTGTTCAATTTTCACACCACTATTTACTATTTTATGTAAGACAGTAATGTAATACAGAAAAAACATAGTAAGAAAACAGTAAAACACATGTTTTACAAATGTTGGGATTCACAGGACCACAGATGATTTATCATTTGGTAAAATCATCACTGGGCATTTAAAGGCTTTTTCCTCTGCATGCTCTTTGTCTTCAAACAAAGACAGCTAGGTGACACCCATCTCCACAGGAGGTCTCACCTCACACCTCAGTGAGACACAAGTCTCACAATTTGATTGGACAGTACTTTTACAGTGACATGTGACTCTGTGATGTCACAGGCATCTGTACAAGGTCTGCTCCCTTCAGATCTCTCTCTCTCTTGCTCCAGCTGTTGAACAGTGGACACCTCTTTCCGGCTGGGTCTGGAACAGCAGAGGCCCAGACCCTTGCTCCTTGCCCGAACCACTAAAGGGAGGGCAACTGATCACAGACTCTCTTGCAAACACAATGTTTGCAACTAGCTTTCCAGCAACAAGGAACTAAGTGAGTTGGCACCCAGCGTCTAACTCTGTTAAACCCTGAGCGACCAGCTTCCTCTGAGTTTCACCTTTGGAACAAAGGACCCAACAAAGACTGCACCTGGAACCATCTTCCCAGCCTTCTTCTGCCGGCTAACAAAGCAGTACACCACCAAGTGACTCTATCTCCCATCCATTCAAGGATCGGTAACATAACAACAGGGCATAGTTTATCACAGCTCATCACAGCTTTACAGGCTAAGCAAGACTGTTTAACTTGTATGTGATTTGATGCTGTTTACTGAGTTATTGTTGTGATAGATTGCAGTTAGGTCATTGATTAGTTGGCTTCGCCAAAGCTAAGTGTTTAGTTTGCTAATACTGTTCACAAACAGATTCTCGCACACAACTAAACAATCTCTGCACTAATCCAGACCATTTGCAACACAAATCGCATTCACATAGACTCATGAACAAATAGGCTTTCAACAGAGCTACACCCAACCAGGCATCTCAAAGTTCCCGCTTCTTTTCCTTTGTCTTTGTCCTGACCACACGGTCAGACAAACACCCCAACCTGAAGCAAGTATTGATTCGGCCATTTTGGTAGTTCTGTGTTGTCAGCCATTTTGTTTTGTAGGCTAAACGGCTCCTTGATCACCACACCCGCCTTTGTCTTTCTTTCTGTTCTTTCTCTCTCACACACACACAACACACATATACACACCAAGCTTGTATATCGTTAGTTAGAATTTGTGTGTTTTGGTTTGCTTTGCTAGTTTGTGAATAAATATAATTCTTTGGAATCATACCTGCTGTCTGTTTAATGTTGCACAA
>NC_065514.1:35572474-35587573 GCF_006386435.1 Epinephelus moara
AGTTTGTACCTCGCTGTTACGATCTAAGTTCCAGCTTGAGTTAACTTTAAGAAACAACTCTCTAACTGATACTGCCACGCATTTTAGTTAGTGCATGTTGTTATCTTTGCAGGCAAATTTACTGTCGTAAATTCCTGTCCCTATCTTTGGTGCCTGTTTGTGTTGTAGTTACCCCTCCTCCACGCTACCCCCACACTGAAGGCCAGCACCTCCTTTTGTTAGGCTAGTGTACTCACAAGTTACACTTAAAGGTGTCTGCCAAGCAACACCACAGCCAACTTAACATTTGACTTGTACTAAGACAACCTGTTTTAGCCTTACCCTCTTTTAAGACCTAACAATGGAGAACTCTTGTTTAGAACAGTTTATCTCTTCCATTCCACAGAGCCTAAACTCTGGGTGTCCAGAACTCATCAGCAGATTGAGTGCCGGGGAATGCATTGAAGAGATAAACTCTCTACTCAGCGACAACTGTGATGCACAGACTGCATCCAGTAGTACATGGTTAAAATGCTTGCTTCTGATTTTTCACAGGCAAACCACCCTTGCCTTTCAGAGCAAATCAGCCTTAGAAAGGGAGGTAGAAAGTCTAAGAGCGCAAAATGCTTCCCTCCTCCATCAAGCACAGATGGCTAACAAGAAAGCCATGCGCCATTTAGATGATTTGCATTCAGCAGAGTTAGACCTCTGCTCACATAAAGAAGAACTGTTTAGGCTTAGATTCAGAACATCTAGCCCCAGCACAGTCTTACAGCCAGTGTGATTCCGGCTTCTCTGATTCACACTCCTCCCTGGATGAGAGGATAGCACCTCCTCGACTCAGTAAGTGGAAATCTTTCCCACCAGACCATAAGTCTTTGGGAATCAAGTCAGCTCCCCAACCTCCACCAACAGACAGAGGTAGCAGTGACCTGACTTCCCATGTCCCAAATACAGATGTTGAGGAAACATGTAGTTTATCTTCAGGATATTCTGTCCCATGTATTCCTCAGAAACTGATTTTTGATCATTTCACCCACGCGCAGGGGGAAAGGGGGGTTGAAAACCATTCAACCTCGGCCTTCCAACCTCAGAGACCTGCAGCATGTGATTCACACCTCCTTAGGAATGCTAATTTAGTCTCGCCTTCACCAGAGAGGAGACCTCGCTTTGAAGTGCTTGAGTCTTTAGCTAAAGACATTGAACTGTTTGATCCAAACAACTGTGATCAACATGTTGATGATTATTTGAGAGAGCTTGACAGCTGTCTAGTTGACCTGCCTCAGGCAACTGAAAGGGAGAAGATTAAACTTTTGTGGAAGACCAGCTCCAAGGCTGTCCACAAGTTTATTCAGTGCCAGCATCCCAGTGTTAGAAATAACTACAGAAAGCTCTGTCAAGCAGTGACAGAGGAGTTTTCTTCTACTGCTGACGAGATTGATTCTATGGTTGCAGCCCTCCAAATTAAACATGCACGTCTTGAGAATCCTAGAGATTATTACAAACATTTGAGACACACATACTTTCAGGGCAAGAATGCACCAGGCTTAGATGAGAACCCAAGCTTCAAGTCCTTGTTCTTGCGTAACCTGCATCCTTGTGTACGCACTCACGTTGTACTCATGACCTGTAATGGTATCCCATCCACGCATGAGCTCAGGAAATTGACACAGGTAGCTTGGGAAACTGCTGTCCCTTCCAGAGCCACAGGGATACCAGCCGAACCTGCTAGTTCAAATCCTGCAGTGTCACACAGATCTTCTGCCCCAACACACCACCCTCACAACAGCTCGAAGGGGTATGTGAAAAGACCGCAGGGAGACAAGAAGCGTAACCGCTACGTCCCCCAACTGCGTCGAGATGGCCATTCACAGAACAGAAGCTGTAGAAGGCCATACTCAGAGATTCTGGCCCAGAACTGTGACCTGCCAATTGACCAGTCAGATGATGAGCACAGCATCTCTGACATGTCTGACCGCAGTTCAGACGACAGTCAAAATCTTTCGAACAGTGACAGCGCCTCTGAATGCCTCTCTGCCTCTAGCTACCGGGAGTGTTACAGCCCTGAGCCACCAGCTAAGCACAGACACTCCAGAGTTCGCTCCTTGTTTAGTCCACCCCTGTACTGACAGTAACACAAATGCTAATCCAAAGTACCTTGTTTCTTGCAGTTAGGCAGACTTGAGTTGCCAGCAACAGCAGCAATCTCAGTAAATCTAAACTGTAATAACCAGACACCCTGCTATTAGTTAAGGTAGCCTAAATTCTGATTGGACTGAGACACCACTGTCCAACTTTGCAGGTACACTTGGATTATTTCTGTAAATTCTTGTCAGTTACACCCCTAGTTTCAAAACACTAGGTTAAGACACCACGTTATGACTTCACACAGTCATACACATGCCCTTATCATTGTAGGTGACACCCTCTCTCCATCTCACCTAACACCTTTACATAACTAACATTCCTTTTCTCACTAACACCTTCTGAGAAACTCAAGTTAGTTCTTTACTCCATGCCAGTGTCATTGTTGTTTATCTGGAGTTGTTCTGTAACCTGAAGGTTTTGTTTTGTACTTAGAGACTATTCTTGCTTAGCGGAGATAGATAGTACCAACAAATGCCCAGTTGGTTAACAAACTGCCCAGATGTTACAATGTGAATGGACTGACAAATGAACTTTTCAGCTGTGGACTGAAGATGTTTTGCCCTCAGGATCACACATCAAGTGCAATCCTCTGACCAAAGGGGGGATGTGCTGAATTTTATTATTTCCGATAGCCAATTAAATCCCATAATTTTGGTGCCTCCGTGTGAAGCCCGAATTTATGTTCCCAACATTTTTGGTGCCTCCGTGTGAAGCCTAATGTGTTGACCCCAACACAAACATGCAGATTAGTAGCTATTTAGAAATGAGAAAGAAAAAATAAATCCCTTTAACCACCTCACCGACCATCCAAACAACCTGTCTGTCTGCCTACAGTCTTTCACCAGATATTTTGCAGGTGATACAGTACAACTCTTCCATACATGTCTCTGCTCCGATTACTACTGGCACTACTGTTGCCTTTACTTCCAACATCTTTTCTAGCTCCTCTTTCAGCCGTTGGTATTTTTCGAGCTTCTTGTGTTCCTTCTTCCTGATGTTGCTGTCGCTCGGGATTGCTACATCTATCACCACTGCCTGCCTCTATGTCTGGTTGGTTAGCCATCACCAGTTTGTCATTCTGGATCTGGAAGTCCCACAGGATCTTAGCTCAGTCATTTTCAACCACTGTAGGAGGTGTCTTCCATTCTGACCTTGGGACTCCCAGCCCATACTCAGTGCAGATGTTCCTGTCCACTATGCCAGCCACTTGGTTATGGTGTTATATGTGCGCTGTTCCTGCCTGCATCTTACACCCTGCTATGTGCTGAAGTATCTCAGGAGCATCTTTGCACAGCTTACACCTGGGGTCCTGTCTGGTGTGGCAGACCCCTGCTCCTGTTGATCATGTACTAAGTGCCTGTTCTTGTGCTGCCATGATTAATGCTTCTGTGCTGTCTTTCAGTCCAGCCTTTTCCAGCCACTGGCAGGATTTCTTATTGTCGGCCACTTCTTCAGTCTGTCAGTGAGACATGCCATGCAGGGGCTTGTCTTTCCATGATGGTTCATCCTCCTCTTCTGCATTCTCGGGTTTCTGCTGCTTGAGGTATTCACTTAGCAGCTCATCTTTGGGGGCCATCTTCCTGATGTATTCCTGGATTTTGGTTCTTTGGTCTTGGACAGTGGCTCTGATGCTCACCAGTCCTTGGTTCCCCTCGCTATGCTTAATGCACATTCTCAAGGTGCTGGACTTGGAATGAAACCCTCCATGTATTGTGAGAAGCTTCCTTGTCTTGATATCAGCAGCCTATATCTCCTCCTCTGGCCAGCTTATTATACCAGCAGGGTATCTGATGACCAGCAGGTACGTGTTGATGGCTCGGACCTTGTTCTTTCCATTCAGATGAGTTTTCAGGACCTGTCTTACTCTGTGTAGATATTTTACTGTGGCTGACATCCTTGCGAACCCCTCATGGTTCCCTATGCCTGCAGGACCCCAAGGTATTTATAGCTGTCCTGAACATCTGCAATGCTGCCTTATAGTAGTTCAACTCCCTCATTTCTGATCATCTTCCCTGTCTTTGACACCATTAGACCACACTTATCTAGTCCAAATGACATTCCAATGTCATTGCTGTAGATAATGGTGAGGTGGATCAGTGAGTAGATGTTTCACTCACTCCTGGCATACAGCTCGATGTCATCCATGTAGAGGAGGAGGTTACTGATTGTTGCTCCACTTCGGAACCAGTATCCGTAGCCACTCTTTGTCATGAGTTGGCTGAGGGAGTTCAGGCCAATGCAGAACAGTAGTGGGGACAGTGCATCACCTTGGTATATGCTGCACTTGATGGTAACTTGTGCAATTGGCATTCAGTTAGCCTCCAGAGTAATTTTCCACAGCCCAATTAAGCTCTCGATGAAGGCTATTAGTGTTTGGTCAGTGTTGTACATTTCCAAGCATTCCAGTATCCATGCGTATGGCACTGAGTCATAGGCTTTCTTGTTGTCGATCCAGGTGGTGCACAGTTTCGTCTGCCTGGTCTGGCAGTCTTGGGTGACGGCTCTATTGATTCCTTTCTGGGCCTTGCTCATGTATCGGGCCATGTGCCCATTCATTTTAGCCGCTGTGATGCCTGACAGGAGCTTCCATGTTGTACAGAGGCAGGTTATTTACCTGTGACTGGGACCACGCCCCTCTGGGGATCTTTCATGATCAGGACTGTCCATCCGAGGGTCAGCCACTCTGAATGTGTCCCATCCATCAGCAGCTGGTTCATTTGGGCTGCCAGGCATTCATGGAGTGCAGTTAGTGTCTTTAGCCAGTAGGCGTGGATCATATCAGGACCCTTTGCTGTCCAGCTCTTCATACCTGATACTGTCTTGGACATCTGCTGTTGTAATTGTAACTGGCTCTTGTACTGGTAGATTGCTGTGGTCTGCTCTTAGATCCACTAGCCACTTAGTATCGATGTTGCGTGATGCCTCCTTCTCCCATATGCTCTTCCAGTATTGTTCAGTTTCAGCCCTGGGTGGATCTGTTCTCATGTTGTTACCTTGCCACTGGGAATACACCTTGGATGGTTTGGTGGAGAACATCCTATTAATTCTCCTGGCTTCTTCTTATGTATTGGAAGTCTCCAGTGCCTCAGGTACAGACAGTTTGCTGTACTTCCTAGGTATCCCTTTCTTCCCCACATCTTTTCGTACCTCTGAGAGTTGACTAACCTCTCTCCGCGTCGCCTTGATCTTGGCCTCCAGCCTCCGTCTCCATGGAGGGTAATGCTCTTTGTGGCTCATGGTGTTCATGTTGAAGCCAAGCATCTCTTGTATCACTGTTGTTGTGGTATTAGCTGATTCATCTCAGTTATGGTCTTAGTGGGGATAGTATGTAGTACTGGATTTACATCATCTAGCAGACTTTCAGAGGGTACTTTGTCACTTAGCCTTGGTAATCAGCTTCAGGGGTGCCGGGGATTCCATCTTATTCATGATTCTCAATCTCAGGTCATTCGTTCTAGCTGTAAGGGAATCTGTGTCGTGAGGGTTTGGGGCTTGGTACCCAATCTTGGAGTGTGGGGATGATGATGACGACATCCCCACTCTGACCTTTCGTCCTGGCTCCCCCTTGCTGTAGCATGTTTGTTGTACCACATGAGTCTCTAGTTGTGAAAGCAGTTGCCATTTGTAGATGTTGGAACACTGGGCTAGGAGTTGTTTCTTTGTCTGCCTAGATGTTGGGTTTCGAAGCATCCATATATCCCACATCCTTTGCATGTAGCCCCTCTCGCTGGGGTTACTTGCATAGCAGCATTCCAACAGTTCCATATCTTTGCCTCAGTCCATCTATGTCTTGTTCCAGTAGCCCATTTCTCATCAGGGTGCCCTGGTTTCCCAACACCTGACACAGACCTCGTTGACAAGGGTGACATCCAAGCTGCTATGGTTTTTGCAGTTTCACTCATCCTGAGGTAGGCTAGCAGCATTACAGACTTTGCATAAAGGTCCAGAAGGCAGCCAGGGCCTCCCAGTGAGACACACTGGGAGGCATGCTATGCCAAGCTAACTCGTTGTAATATGGTTACCAGACCCGATCAGAAAGAGAAGATCCTCCAGGTCTATAGCATAACCTACAGGTCTGGTGTTTGGAGACACTTTGGTTTGGCTGTGAATTATGAGGAGTATGGTGAGAGACAGTTGTGGATAAAATCACACTGAGCCAATGAATGAGCTGCCCCACAGCTGCAGACTCTCCTCAGCAGCTAACTCAGTAGCGCAGTAATATACTCTACCCTCAAGCTGAAGCATTAGATGCTGCAGAGTGTCAGACTCTCTATAGCAGCTAAACCAGCAGCACACAGTCATAGCACAAACCCCCCGAACCAGATAGAGAACTGTTGCGTGGCTATGGCATCTCTTTCAGCAGCTTACAGCATCTAATGTTAGCATTAAGTATACATCCACAGCAGTGAGCAGTGAGCAGTAACTGCTGGCAGGTCGGGTAGCTGATTCGGGCAAACAGGCTGAAAGGTCCGTTAGTGATGGCTGTTTAGCTCGTGTTTATATGACTGTGGCATTTAATAGAGATGTTTATTAATGTATTTATTGTACTAAAAGAGCTCAGAGAGCCTGTGGGATGTAGCAAACTCGCAGCTTAGGGCCCCCGGCTCTCCGTTTGGATCCAACCGGAGAACCGAGCCCTGGTTTGTTATTCAGGTTAAAGTGGGAAGAAGCAGCGGGTTTATTGGGCAGCTGAGTGAAGTGGAGCCTGCGGAGGAAACACCGGGACCATCTGAATGTAATAGCCAGTGGAGGTGCTGGGGTGCTGGGCTGCACAGATAGGTAACACCTTGGCTGTCAGGATGTACCACTCTGTCACTCCGTTCTCTCTCACGCAGGCGCAGAACATACGTGCCACTTGGCCGTCGGATGTAGTCCGTGTAGTGTGTTCAAATGCAACTGACACAGGGCGACGTAGACGACGCAACAGTTGGCTTTTGTCGCTGCTAGTTCTTTGATGTTGGTTTGGTGTGTCCGCACCTTTACACACAGTAGGTGAAATAAACGACATTGATACTATGAGCTCTAATGTCAGTAGTAACATAGTATTTGGGAAGGGGTTATGTTAAGGATGGCTCCAGTGCGTCAATGAGCAGGCTTGTAGGTCCACCCAAAAAATCCTGCACACAGAAATGGTGAAAATTTTTTAACAGTCTAATCTCACAAATCAGTACTACACAGTTGTTTTTTCCCCCGATTTGAACAAGTATTTTTTAACATGTATAATGTGTTTAGAAGGGAATCACTGGTTTTGCTTTACCCAGACGTTAATGAGTCCATTTCAGCCAGACAGTAAATAAACAGCAAATTATGTTATTTTGTATACATTTGAAACTTTAAAAATCAAGGAAATTTCTTGAGTATTACCACTATTTTGCTGTAATGAAAACATGCTGAACTGTTACACCACTGTATCGTATCGTTAGCTTGTGCTAATTGGCCAGAAGTGTTTGCCAGGAGGAGAGTGGCTCCAGAGATGGCGTCTAACCTGTGTAACAGAAACACTGAATCTTGTAAAAATAAACCTCAAATCTTAAATTTGCTGGAGCTCGTATGCCCTGTCTGCATTTCGGTTTTACAGCTATTTGTCAGGCATTGTGTAGGAGTCAGAGCCTATTTTTATGAGCACTTATGTAGGTCTATAATTGAAGAGAAATTGTGGGATCTTGCCAAATGAATAATACCTGTAGCCTGTTGCTTTCTCGTAGGTAGTCCTACACAACACAGACAGCCAGCACAGCAATATAACAGCTGTAGATAATCTCCTCAGAGCTCACACTCCTTTTGCTTTACTTCAACACATTATGTCTGTTGTTGTTTTTTTTGTTGTTTTTTCTGCTGGGCATAGGCCTGGAGGAGATCATATGGTTGGTCATGTGTGTGAGAAGAGGAATAAGAAGATATACTTTTTTAATCCCGGAGGGGCAATTCAATTTTTTCGTTCTGCTGTTATACTCAAAGGCCTGAAATACAAACACATGCATGAACAGGACCTATACATGCATTACATGGAGAGATGTCAGGACAGGTGCCTAGAGCAGTTGGGGGTTCAGTACCTAGCTCAAGGACACCTCGGTGGTGCCCAGGAGGAGAACTGACACCTCTCCAGCAACCAGTCTACTCCATACTTGGTCCATGCAGAGACTTGAACCGGCGACCCTCTGCACATTGTGCTCAAGGACCTCTTGTGTTTGCGGTGATTCATATTAGTCGAAAAACCTGTTAAGTTGACTTTTGTATCGTCATGAACTCTGACTCCTCATTCCTCTTAAATGGTTTGTAGGGGCCGCAAGTTTTTTCAGAAATTGTCTTGGCTAAAATCAACAAGCCTTACTGTCTGTTACAGGACACATTTGAGTCTTCTTTGTGGCTCAGAACTTGGATGGGTATCCCATATGAATTTGAAAAGAATAAAGTCAGGACAGGACAGGAGGATTATTGAATAATTTGAATAAAACAAAATGTTGTTTCTAGAGCAGCAACAGTAATTTTTACAACAGCTATATATAACATTCCTGACATTTTTTGTTAGTAACAATTCGCTATTAGCCAATCTAGCTGGCTGTCTAAACTAGCGTGTCAGACTTCCATTACTAATGTAAGACTTACCTTAATGGCAGTGGATCAGAGACTGCGGACGGAGCATAGTACCCTCTAGGGGGGTCCGGGGGTATTCTCCCCTGGGAGAAAATATTGTATATATTTGATGTAAAGGCATCAATCTGGTGAATTCTGAGAGCCAAGTTATGATGGCAGAATATGCCTAGATTTCAACATCTTCGTGCTTTTTATGTGTGAAAAATGTTCTATTTTTACTGATAAAAACACTAGTGGTATGTTATGGTGAAGGGTTACACTTAAAATACGGCTAAGGATTAGTGGTTAAACATTTCAGTGATCGAAAGAAAAATGACTAACGTACTGATCTGCTTCTGGAGGGCTATTTTATTATTTTAAATCATGTGCAGACAAAATATTCTTTTAAAACTCTCTCTCACACTCACAAACACAGTTACAGATATGCAAAACAATACAAAATATGCAATACGAAAAGAGAACAAAAAGTAAAACTCAAATTAATTACACACAAACACAAACAGACACAAATTACTGCTTTCCTCCTTCCCTCCCTCCCTCCCCCTCCTCCTCGCAATTTGCAAGTATGGCACCCTGAATCAGAGCATTTA
This sequence comes from Epinephelus moara, assembly GCF_006386435.1. Classification (NCBI taxonomy): domain Eukaryota; kingdom Metazoa; phylum Chordata; class Actinopteri; order Perciformes; family Serranidae; genus Epinephelus; species Epinephelus moara. Next base: position 35,581,786 of record NC_065514.1, read on the forward strand.
ATTTTACGCGGCTTCGGAAAAGAAGATTTCAAAAGCCCTCTGGTATTTGAATGCCTCTGGGACAGGCCCATTTATGGCAACCCTCAGGCAGGCAGTTAGGTGCTCTCCCTGCAGCCTGTTGCAGAGATCAGTTTTGACCTGGAATGTAAAGTAACTACCATGAGCCAATTGAGAAAGAAAAAGATTTCAGAGCTTACTTCAATGGGGCTGTGTGTTGCTGTGCAGGCTCAGAGTTGTCTTAAATACAGCCACACAATTCTCTACTGAGTAGTATTTCATACAGGGCCACAGACTGATGTTTGCTTCTTACATGTTCTGTTACACATTCTGTTGAGGTTTATTCTTTTCCAGATCATTTTCTTTAAAGATATTTTTTGGGCATTTTTAAGCCTTTAATCGATAGGACAGACGAGCGTGAAAGGGGTAGAGAGAGGGGGAGTGACAAGCAGCAAAGGGCCACAGGCTGGAGTCAAACCCAGGCTGCTGCGGCAACAGCCTTGTACATGGGGCGCCTGCTCTACCACTAAACCACCGACGCCCCTTCCAGATCATTTTCAAATATTTCATACGGAAAGAGCAAGTTCATTCTCTCAAACTCATGCACACAGACCTTACCCTGTTTATTGTCGAGAAATCCCTCTCACAGTTGACGCTCGACACAGGGATCACCAGAGCAATCAACGCCAGCTGGCTCAGAAAAGGATATACCTGGGCCCACTCATCATACTCACTTGCAAGCAGGGTCATGACCTCTGCTTGTGTCTTGTCCCAGGGAAATAAGTAAATGAGATATTAATTTTATGTGTCTGATAATAAAATTAGATAATCACCAAGCTGAGGCTTAGGCTATATCATACCTTGAACAGATCTCCTCCCAGCAAGTGGTCCTTGAATGACTGAAATGCCTGTATTAGCAGTGTTTCTTTCCCTGTTTCTTTCCCCTTTTTTGACAGAATTTTGAGATTGGCATAATTTGTGACATCCCCCAGCACAGTTGCCTGCGGTCCCAACAAACTCATGGCCCCAAGGATTTCAATATTTTCAAATCTTCTTTCAAGATTCTGTATTAGGGCATCGATATAAGGACTGGCAATCTATAATGAACAGGAAAACGGAAACAACAACTCAGACTATCAATTAGGGCTGGGCGATATGACCAAAATCTCATATCCCGATATAGGTCATTTCATATCCCGATAACGAAACCTATCCCGATATAGCACATTTTAATCCAATGAATAAAAATTCCCCCCACCGACATAAATGTGCCTCTGTGTGTGCTTTTACATAGCATGCAGGTGTTCCGGATTCAGTAGTGTGACGGGGATCAGACTGATCAGAGCTTTAAACTCTGCCATAGGGGAGTACAAAAACGTTACTAGGACGAGGGGAGGACATTTCTCCTCGTTTGATAACATTACAATGAGTTGGAGAGAGAGAGAGAGAGACAGAGAGAGAGACAGAGAGAGAGACAGAGAGACAGAGAGAGAGAGAGAGAGTGTCTGTAAGTGGCACAAAACGTGTATAGGCCTTTAGCAGATGAGCAGCGTCTTACCTCGGCCTCCTCTGCTAGAGTGGCAAGGACCGATGGAAGATTTTGTTGAAGTGTCTCAACTGCCCGATGCTGAGACAGCCAACGTGTGTCTTTGACTTCCTGTACCGTAGTTTTGTTTTAGTCTACATGCAGTACAGTTTAGGAAACAGTAACTGAATGATACATTAATAATGTATAATTTGCCTTCAGTGTTAAGCCTGCCATTCCCAGGGTGGTGGCTGCGGCTGACAGCGCTGCAGTCCTGTTCGCACTGACATGAAAACACAAGTGTAGGTCCTGCAGGTGGTCTCGGAATGTGCCCATGTATTGAACAGAATTAGAGGCATCCTTGCAGGCCAGGGCAAGGCAGTCCGCAGCACATGCCACAGCAACCAGCTTGTGGAAGGTGTCCGTCAGCTGCTTGGTTACCTCGTTTACATGTCCTGTATTCACATATAAATAGAACAAGGCAAGCAGTGTACATTTTACAACACAGAAACTCACTTACAATATAAAAATAAATAAAGTAGATAAATGAAAAGAAAGTAGATAAATGATCACACCTGTCATAACAGCTGCCCCATCAGTGGCAATGCACTGATGGGGCAGCTATTATGACAGGTGTGTTTGTAGGCACCTGCTTCATCTGAAGTACAGCTTTAATTGCAGCAACAAAGGTATCCGCCTTGCCATCCCCGATAGACACATATCAAGGAAATGGTTAAAGACCAGTCCTTCTTTGTTCATGTATCTGAGTGAAACAAACAGCAAAAAGAAATTTGTTGCACAAACATTTTGCAATGTTTGCAGAGTAGAATTGCTGTCTAGAACCTCAGGGAGAAGTGGTGGACACATGGAATCAAAATGTGGCTATTGTGAAGCAGATCATTCAGTAACCTAACATCTATCATATAAAAGGTCATATCGAAAATGTATATCCAGCTGGCAAGCAGAGCAACATCTGTGCTTTCATCGACCTCGATGCTCGCAAGAGGCTCTTTTATGACTTTTTATATTAAATTAAAATTAAATTAAAATTAATTTGAGCATCTCATCAACAATACGGTGGGACTGATAGTTATTCATACGATCAATCTTTAAATCAGAAAATGATAAAAACAGGATAATTACTCCACTGATTAGTATTGTATTTAGTAGTAGTATTGTATTACAATGGGGAAAAAAGTATTGAACACATTCGATTTTTTCTCATCAAATATACTTCCAATGAAGCTATTCACATGCAATTTTAATTGGATGTAGGTAAGAACAGCAGAAATCCACATATGCAAAGAAATCTTGAAAATCATTTTCATAAGTTAAGTTATTTGTAAAAACGTTGAATGACACAGGGAAAAAGTATTGAACCCACTATGAAAAAGCGTCTCAAGGCTCACTTACTCTCCCCGCTGTATGGGCTGAAATGATTTCATTTCGTATTTTTTGTGTGCATGTACTGACCTTAAAGGACAACTTAAGTACTTTTCAACCTGGGCTCTATTTCCCCATGTGTATGTGTGCGTATGATTCATGGGTACCACTCGCTCTAAAATTGGTTCAGTATTGAGGTGCGAAACGAGCTAAAACGGTAATGGGGGCAAATGCGTCCCGTATAAAAGTGCTTTTTTGTTTTTTTGCCACTGACCTGTTCAGATCGCCAGTGCTATCTCTGTAGATAGCATATTGTAGCGGCCCTGGGGCAGTGGTGAGTGTGAATGAGTGGAGTCAGCTGTCAGTCAGTGTTGGAGCAGAGAGGGGGAGGGCGGCCCTGCTGGGTACTGTAAGTGAGTGGCGAAAAAAAGCACTTATATACAGGATGCATTTGCCCCCATTACCGTTGTAGCTCGTTTCGCGCCTCAATACTTAACCAATTTTAGAATGAGAGGTACCCATGAAAAATACGCACACATACACATGGGGAAATAGAGCCCAGGTTGAAAAATACCAAAGTTGTCCTTTAAGTTTGTGGAAATAATCACAGCCGAGGAGTTTGGCCAAGCTCACCAGCTTAGTATACAGTAGTTGGTGTGGTGGGCCAACTCATTTTTCAGTAACCAATAGAGGCATTTAAATTCTCCAATTACAGCTTTGTGCTCTAACACTACCATTGGTTCAAAAGCGGACATGATGGAGTGCCATGTTTAAAACAACAACAACAACAACAACAACAACAACAACAAAACTAAGTCACAATTATGCCTAATTTTAGCTTCCCTTATCACTTTGAGTGGAGAGTGGATTGAAGTAGCAAGAGAGAGGCTAACATGTACCTGATGCAGCTGACACCTGTAATTTAAGGCTCACTTGGTGGTGCTCAGTAGTAATATGGTGGTCCAGATAATCTTTTCGATAGTGGACAGCACCAACCTCCACAAAGGGGCGTGCTGTGGGACCATTTCTCACAGGTGGCCTGCAAAGACGGCAAAACATCCCTAAAACATGACACACACACACACACACACACACACACACACACACAATTGGAGTCATATTAGAGAAAGCTGTTCAGTACTTAATCAAATATTCAAATACAGAAATAGCAAATGCAAGAATATTAATCTTACCATGGGGTGTACAATCAAGCCAGCTTTTAAACTGAGGAAGTTGCAGCCACTCAAGATTCCATCCTGATTTTCGGTGTTTTCCACCTTTTAAATGACATAAACATTAAATTCACTACCAAACAAACACCTAAACACTCATTACAATCCCTGAGAACCAACGATCTATGCTATTGCTGCCCCTCTGGCTGGTGTTGTACTTACCTGCTTGCCCACTCTGAGGGGAGACTGTTTCCCTTGCTGCCCCTATTTCGACTAGTTGCCCTGATGACTCGTCATGAGCCTCTGTCCCTGTATGAGCAGTTGAAGCTGTCTCTCCTGCCCCTGCTGTCTCTCCTACTAATGGGAGACACTGTCTCTTCTGAAACAAAATAACAAATAACATCAGAACAATAATATAACAAATTAATTCTCCACAAAAAAGTTTGCGAAACCCCCTCATCGTCCTGTTTTCGCTGCCTCTTCAAATATTTCAAAAGGCTCATATCTGTGAATAACATAGCAAACCCGAAGCCACTTGCGAGTTGAGCAATGCAAACGTAGCGCTAGCCTACCACTCTACCTTCAAGAAGAAGCTAGTCAAGTTCAACACAACTGTTGGCTGCTTAGGCTGATGTTATCAGGTGTGCTGGTATAAAGCTTGGCAAGATACGTTGTCCTCAGCTGTCAAATTTGCCACTGTCAATTATTTTTTTCTGCAGCAGCTAAGCCTTAGCTGCTAAGATCAAGAAATCCACAAAGCCAGCTAGCTAGCTACCTTGCTAAATAACTGAATCAGCAATTTCACTTACATTTTGAAATGCTGTTTTAGACAGGTTACTAACACTAACATTACCTCAAATGGGCTGTAAGGTCAAAACAGAACGTTGAAGAGCCAAAGACTTCTCAGTAGGCGCTGCAGCCGGTGCGCTACAGAGTGATGTTCATTCACTGGCGGCATTTTATATCTGGCCGATTTTTGGAGACTAGGCCACCATAGTCTCGTCAATGTGTGGGAAACACTGTACCGGGTTTCGGTACCCATCCCTACTCAGAACTGATATCCATAGAAAAGTTTGGTCTCATTTTAGAGTGGAGCAGGTGCAGATTAATTTCATAATCTGATTTGTTATGATCCACTAAAGTCAGGAATGTTACGACATGAAGTAGTACCCATTTTGTTAGCTTCAACACCATCATGACTGTACGGGTGCAGCTGCAACCTGAGTTTGTTCCGCCCACCGCACAGCATCATACCACAGCAGGAGCAATTTAGGAGCAAAGCTTTTTGCCTCCCTGATCTTGTAGACTTGCAGATCTTGTTGATTGAGCAATTTTTCCATGGTATTTGTGCTATTTGTGCTTTTGATTGTATCGTCTCTGAGGAGCTGCCCGTCACTGATCACAACTGCAACCTGTTTAATTTGTCTATTATTTCTGATTGTTCAACCAGCAAGCGTACAAAACTCACCCGTATGTTAAATAACCTCTCTGCTGAGAAATTCTCATTCGCTTTTAACAGTGTGTTAAAACCTGTTAGTATTAATGTTGACGTTGACTCCCAAGTTTTAACTTTTAACTCACACTGCTCTGCTATTCTTGATAAGATTGCTCCTTTAAAGCCTCGAACTATCCCCGCAGCTAATCCCACTCCCTGGCTGAACGACGACATCCGCTGCCTTCGTCGTAAATGTCGGAGAGCTGAGCGCTTGTG
>NC_065514.1:35587578-35601710 GCF_006386435.1 Epinephelus moara
AACTATCCCCGCAGCTAATCCCACTCCCTGGCTGAACGACGACATCCGCTGCCTTCGTCGTAAATGTCGGAGAGCTGAGCGCTTGTGGAAATCAAGCAAGCTTCATGTACATCGTCTTTATTTTAAAGAACTGTTAGCTGAATTCAATTCTGTTGTTAGGGTGGCCAGAGCCTCTTATTTTAAAAATCTCATCATCTCCAACAAGAGAAATCCCAGGGTCATTTTTGACACTATAAGTAGCATTACTGGTGCGCAACCGCCTGCTCTACCTGTGTCCTCTGATGAGGACTGTAGCAATTTTTTAATGTATTTTGTGAATAAGGTTGCCAGTGTCAAGGCCAGTATAACACCCTCCTCCTCCTCCCTTCCTGATCCTCCCAAACAACAGTCAATTATTGACAATTTCTCACCTGTCTCCTTACAAGACTTAGCAGATCTTGTGTGCACTATGAAGATCTCTTCTAGTCCGCTGGATATCCTGCCCACAACTTTGCTGAAAAATGTTTTCAGCACTATTGGTCCATCTCTGCTCTCCATAATCAATAGCTCACTGGTTTCTGGTCGTGTCCCGTCCCATTTCAAGCAAGCGGTTGTTCAGCCGCTTCTCAAAAAGCCCAATCTGGACCCCGATGTTCTTAGTAACTACCGGCCCATTTCCAAGCTGCCCTTTGTATCTAAGATTCTAGAAAAAGCAGTTGCAAACCAGTTAGTGACAGCGTTGAACAGTTACAATATCTTAGATAAATTTCAGTCCGGTTATCGTCAGTTACATTCCACAGAAACTGCTCTTCTCAGGGTCTCCAATGACATCATGATGGCCTCCGATGCCGGTAAATCCACTATCCTGGTTCTGCTTGATCTCAGTGCAGCCTTTGACACTGTTGATCACCACATCCTTTTAGACAGGCTGAGGGACAGGGTAGGAATCTCAGGGACCGCTCTTCATTGGTTTAAATCCTATCTGTCTGATCGATCCTTTTCTGTGGCTGTTGGCCCTCATAAATCAGAGTTTGCCCCCCTTTCTTGCGGGGTGCCCCAAGGTTCAGTGCTTGGGCCTATCCTCTTTACGCTATACATGCTCCCTCTCAGAGATGTCATCAGCAATTTTGAAGGTATCTCATACCATATGTATGCAGATGACCTCCAGTTATATTTTTCTTTTAACCCTGATAGGACCGATGGAATTGACTCACTGTACGATTGTATGAATGTAATTAAGGACTGGATGTCTTCTAACTCCCTTCAGTTGAACGCAGCTAAAACTGAGATTTTAATTATTGCACCTGATGCCTCAGCATCTAAAGTGGCCAGCTGCTTAGGGTCCCTCAGTGCAAATGTGCGCCCCAAGTTGAGAAACCTTGGGGTCACATTTGATCAGGCCATGCTCTTCGATGACCACATCAAAACTGTCACTCGCTCCTGCTTTTTCCACCTCAAAAACATTTCCAAACTCAGATCCATGTTAACTTATTCCGAGCTAGAAATGATCATCCATGCTTTTATTTCCTCACGTCTGGATTACTGTAATTCTCTTTTCACCTGTCTCAATAAAACTTCATTAGACCGCCTCCAACTAGTCCAGAACGCTGCCGCCAGGCTTCTGTCCAGATCTCATAAGTTCACTCACATCACTCCAGTCCTGGCATCCCTGCACTGGCTCCCTGTTAATTTCAGGATCCAGCACAAGATTCTAACCATCACTTACAGAGCCCTCCATGGTCAAGCACCTGCATACTTGACGGATCTGGTGTCCTTTCACTGTCCTGTCAGGTCACTGCGGTCCGCTGAAGGCCACCTACTTACTGTCCCTCACACAAGATTAAAGACGAAAGGTGATAGAGCCTTTAAGGCTGTTGCACCGAAATGGTGGAATGCACTACCTCATGAGCTGAGAGCGGCCTCTTCCGTGGACATTTTTAAAAAGCAGTTAAAAACACATCTGTTTAGGCTTGCGTTCCATTAATTGTCCATTGTATCATCTCTGTATTTCGCTGCACTTTACTTTTTATTTGTTTTTGTGTATTTTGCATTGTTTCTGTTATTGTATTTTTTGTATTTTATCTTGTGAAGCACTTTGTGAGTCCTCTCTGTGAGAAGTGCTATATAAATAAATTTACTTACTTACTTACTTACTTCTACCATAAGTAAGATAGCAGGCTCTATAGGTAGTTTTTTCTTTTTTAATCTATTTTAATAGTATTTATTGTTGTTATTTCCTACTTTGTTGTGCTGTAGCCTGCAGATATCGTTAATACTGTTCAGTATCCAGTTCTGAAGGAGGTCAAAGATCAAAGATTTGTGGCTGTGTTTTAATTATTAAAAATACATTCATCCTCATAATTACATTGTATCTGCATTTCACATAGAGTGCCCATCAGCAGGAAAACTCAGTCTGCACATTTGGTCCTGTTCACTTCTCCACAGTAACGTAATGTCCATCCATTTCTTTTTTTTTTTAAAAAAATGTTTATTTATTAGAAAAGGTGACTTCACAATATACAATATGGGACATGGGTCCTTTTCCAGTTTTTCTGTATGAAAAGAAATATAAAAATGCACTTGTGAGTAGTAATTAGGGTCCTGAGAGTATGGAGGTCTTAACTTAGGACCATCAAAGACCTCATGGAGTATGGCCTTGTATCCTCCTCAGCGTGGTCAAGGTTAGGTTGTCCTCAGTCTTCATTGCCCTCTCCCCCATTCACATGCAATTATCTCACTTGACATACTCACAGTGAACATACTCAATACAAAACTATGTACATCAGAACCGAGAGGGTTTACAAGCTTATCATTTCAAATTAAAAAAAAAAAAGTGAGAGAGTACTTGAAATTTCCAGTGGGGTTATACAAAGTCTGCTTGGGATGGGGTTACAAATTCAATCCATTTATTCCAAATATCGTAGAATTTATCTTTTTGGACTAATAATCTAGATGGAAGTAGGGGTCCACGGGCACCTGATTTATCTTAATCCTTTAAGTGTCTATTTTCAGATTTTGCCAGGTACCAAGATGAAATAATGTCCCAAAGGCTTCATTTTTAACCCTTTATTGCACCTATCCCCAACCGGAAAAAGAAAAACAAGATACAGAAAGTGGTGTAACTTTTGCAGTAAACAACATACAGAGACAAATAAACACACTTTTCCATACAACTCTGACCCAAGGAATTCAATGGAATGATTATTTTTGACATTTGACAACATCTCGACTCTATTTCTGGACAAAAAACAATGAAAAATGGCAAAAAAAGTTCATTTCACAGCTATATTTTCCTTTTTTTTGTGCACCTAGGGTGAAAAAAATTCACCACCTGTTCTTTTTTTAATCATTTAAGTGTCTATTTTAAGACTATACTAGCTAGCAGACTGAAATAATGTCCCAAAGGCTTTATTTTTAACCCTTTATTCTACCCATCCCCAACCGGAATAAGAAAAACAAGATACAGAAAGTGGTGTAACTTTTGAAGTAAACAACATACAGAGACAAATAAACACACTTTTCCATACAACTCTGACCCAAGGAATTCAATGGAATGATTATTTTTGACATTTGACAACATCTTGACTCTATTTCTGGACAAAAACAATGAAAATGGCAAAAAAAAAAAAAAAAAAAAAAGTTCATTTCACAACTATATTTTCCTTTTTTTCATGCACCTAGGGTGAAAAAAATTTCACCACCTGTTCTTTTTTTAATCATTTAAGTGTCTATTTTAAGATTATACTAGCTAGCAGACTGAAATAATGTCCCATGGGGTTTATTTTTAACAGTTTATTACACCTATACCGAATCCAAAGACATTGAAAATAGCTTAGCTTTTAAAGTAAACCACACAGAGAGACAAATGAACACATTTTTACATACACAAGGACTTCAATGGAATGGTTATTTTGACATTTGACAACAGCAAAAAATGTACATTTAACAACTATTTTTTCCTATTTTCATGCACATGACTGTTTTTCACTACCTGTTTTTCCTTAACTATTTAAGTGGCTATTTTAAAATTATACATAGCAGACAAAAATAACCCCCAGGGGACATTAGCCTATATTTTAAACAGTTTATACTATCCTGAACCTGAAGAAATTGAAAATAGCTTTGCTTTTGAAGTAAACATGTTTCTATTCAATTCAGACTCAAGGAATTCAATAAAATGGGTAGGCCTAGCCTACTAATAACATTTCAAACCATATTGACTATTTCTGGGAGGGAGGGAGGGGGACAATCAAAAATACAGACTCCGCGGAGGTCTGCGCGGACTAAAAGCGGACATCCGCAAGCCCTGTGCACGCAAAGCTCAGATTTTACGACCGTGCGGACTGCGCTCCGCGCACCAGTGTCACTCAAAAGACTGCTCGACATGTATTTTTCACATCGCCATGACAGAAACGTGCAAGAATTGGGGGTAATGTAGTGTTTCACGGACATTTTTATTGGAAACTACAACGCGGAAGTGCGCTCAACGCTCCGCTTATAGTGAGCCCGAGTCTGTGAGCACCTTAAATTAAAACCCTCTGCGCACACTGCAACACAATCAAACAGATGCACAACTCAGAGCATCAGAAGTGTCTCTGACACCAGACTCAGAGCGGCTCTGAGTGCGCTCGTGGCTTGTTGACGGGGTTAGTGTTGCGTTTAAGGCCTCCCCCAAAAAACGAGAAAAAAAAAGCGCCGAAGCTTCGAATTTTTTTTTTCACAATCAAATCCTGTGCCATCGAACGAAGCTTCGAAGCTTCGAATTTTTTGGGTCAGCCCTAGTGCTAACGTTTTCTCTATTTTCAGGCTGATTGAATAGGCCTATACTTACTAACCATACTTACCACCAACTGTACCATCAGCCTGCCAGGGACTGCAGATGAAAATTAGCCTGTATGGCTAAATCTGGCACATTTATGTGACTTAAGTGATCATGTTAATTAATGTTGTGGCGACCAGCACCTTTAAGGACACACCTCTCCTGCGTCACACACGCACACCCAATGGGATGAATGGCTGCTTAAAACAAGATGGCCCGAACTCACTGGGTGACTCAACGAGGAAGAGGCTCAGACCGTCCCAGTGTCCGCGTTCCAGTCTGTCAATCCCTGGCAGCGTGTAAAGTCCGCCATTTCTTTAGTCCGCCTGTTCACACCATCCGGATTCACCCTTCCATCCCGCCGTTCCGCCCATAAACCGCCGTTTCAACGCCCTGGACGACAATTCCCGGGAGCCTGCTGCCGTCTCCTCTGCATCGGAGCGCTGTCTGAAGGGGAGGTAACGCCAGTCTGGCTTTCATGTGCAAAGATGCCCTGACAAGTAGGAGGTCTCACTCGTGACACTTTTGGAGAGACTCGTTTTGAATAAATATTGACTGACTGGGGAAGGTGTAAAAAAACTGAGAGAGTGACTCTGGGGTTTGAACTGTGCAGGTTGTTATTATTGTTTGCATTGTTGTTGGTTGTTGTTTGCACTTGGGCTTTTGTATAATACACCGCAGGGAAGCTGAATTGTGTTGTGTGTTTTGTGGCTTGCTGCTCATTTTTCTGGTGTACAATTGTTTGGTGAGGGAGTTGGAGGCTCTCCAACTCCTTTGTAGGGTTGCTGGTGTTCAATTAGAGATCCTATTTTCTTTGTCAGAATGACCCTCTGACTGGCACCCCGGTATTAGGCCAGCAACCGCTACATTAAAAGTGGCACCCCAGACTAAAAAGACTGGAAAATATCAGACTCAAGGACTGAAAACCAGACTTGTGTGCACATTAAAAGCAAATAAATCCACACCCTGGCTTTGTTGGCAAGCAACGGCCGAGGTAAAAGACTGGTCTCAGAAACACACAATTGACGGAACTTAAACAATATTTATTGAAATCAACGGCAACGGCAGGGGACAATAAACTGCTATGGAGGAGTTGCTAGATTTGCTGGATCTTTCCGGGGAACCACTGCCCTCTGCTGGCCAGGAGGTCCAATTGCAACTTCCTTCCCCCTCCAGTCAGGAATGCTCCAGCCCCTCTGCTGGGCAGCAGGAAAATGGAAATTCAGGACAAGGAAATGAAAAGGACAAAACAGATATGGCGTTACTGAACTTGGAACTCTTGGAACATGGAACTCTAAATCCTCCACGGGTACATCCTCTGGAGGACACTAACATACAGCTGGCTCTGGCTGATCTACAAAAAGGAAATAAAGAAATGAACTTCACATTTCATCAGTGGAGAGCAGAGCAACAAGCTAATAATGAGAAAATGCAGGATATTCTGTTGGCCCTCAAACATGCCTTTACTGGGATGCAGGAGCAAGGACAGCAACAAATAAAGGACTGCTTAAAACATCATACAAAGTATCTCAGGACGCAGTTCACGGACACTCTCAAGTGGCGACTCCATCATCACCATACGGAGACGCTTAAGGACATCAGAAATGTAATGACGCCAATGGTGGCTGCTGTCACGCATCTGCAGGAAGAAATAGCAACGTGTAATGAGTGGTTGCACAGTGTGGTTGAGGAAGTTAGTGCCATGAAGGAACAAACTTTGCGAACCCCCCACCCTCCATCTGCAGTGCAAACCACCCCCATTCCACCTCCACCTTCCTCTGCCTTCCTACCTCCAGTACAACCACAGGTTGAGGCTCGGCTGCGACTGCAATCCACCCTGCAACCGGGTTGTGGTCCTGGGCCGTTTCCATCTCCAAAGGGGTCCCCGATCCAGGGTGACCTGCGGGGGAGGTTAATGGGGAAGAGCCCAGTTAAGCTGCAGTTTCCTAGTTTTGGCAAAATGGGGGATTGCACTGACCCTCTGATGTACCTGGAACAGTGTCGCAACTTCCTGGCTTTGAGCCCCCTCACGGATGAGGAACTTCTCGCCACGCTTCGCAATGTCCTGTTTGGCACAGCTCGCGACTGGTGGGATGTGGTGAGGCTGGAAACGTCCACTTGGAGAGACTTTGAACACAAGTTTCTGTCAGCCTTCCTCTCAGAGGATTATATGGATGAACTGGAGGAGCGGATCAGGACGCGGGTGCAACAGGAGGATGAAAGCATTCGGGACTTTGCGTACATGTACAGAGCACTCTGCCGCAGGTGGAAACCGGATATCACAGAGGAGAAAGTCATCCAGCTCATACTAAAAAACACACGTCCACATTTGGCGTGCCAGCTGAGGAGCAGTGGGGTCAAAACAGTGGATGCCCTGGTAAGGCTCGGCCAACAGCTGGGAAAGGACAGGGAGAAGCAATTACAGCAGGAGTCATTGCGAAAATATGCCCCTCCCCCCAACAGGTCTCAGACTGCAGGGACTGCAGGGACACCCATCACCACCCCATACACTCCTCCTCCCAATCCTGCAGCAGCAAGACCTGCTCAGCCTTTCTGTTGGCCGTGTAAAGGATCTCATTCACCACACAACTGTCCCAATTTCACGTCTAACAAGGGGAAGAATCCCAGGCCTACTTATCAGCTTCCACCTCCGTCTGGGCCATCCACCAGCAGCAATTCCACGATGCAGGCGGTGTCACATCAGCAGCCAGGGAGGAAAGATTTCCCCTTCCCTGCTTCCAGACCTCTTCCTCGCCAGCTAGTCGTCCCCATAACCATTGGCTCGGTGAGTGGCAGGGCTATGGTGGATTCAGGTTCATCCTACACGCTTCTGCATGAGGAGTTGTGGCGGGCAACAGAGCAGGAGGACATGAAATTGTACCCCTGGGATGGAAAGCCCCTGTATTTGGCTGATGGAGGTGAGAGATGGCCATTGGGATGGCAGCATGTTGTGGTGGAACTGCAGGATCATACCTGTGCTCTGCCAGTGGTGGTGCTTTCGTCTCAGAGCCTGGCTTTTCCCGCAGTCCTGGGACTGGACTTCCTGAGTCTCAGTGAGCTGCAAATGGATGTCGGACAGAATTTGTACTGGTTCAGGAATAACAGTTCAAAGAAATATTGTTTTGAAGACGAAAACGGAAAGGGCCTGCTTTCTTTTTATTCAGCCATTGATCCTCGGGGAGACGCTCATCCTACCCTCTCCAGGCCAGACACAGAGCTGTTGCACAAGGCAGTGGGGAGAGCGCATTTGGATGGACACGGCAAGACTCAGTTTTGCAACCTGTTAGAAAAGAATACAGATATGTGCACCTCCTCCTTGGGCCGAACAAATGTTCTGACACACAAAATATTTGTTACTCAGGACATCCCGATTAAACAGAAATCCTACCGAGTCTCTCCAGCGAAACTGAAGGTGATAAAGGGGCTAGTGGAGAAAATGCTGGCAGCTGACATCATCGAACCCTCATCTTCAGCTTGGGCATCACCAGTGGTCCTCATTCCAAAAAAAGATGGGAAACCCAGGTTTTGCGTGAACTACATCAAACTTAACGCAGTAACATACACCGATGCCTACCGTCTGCCGACCATACAGGACATTCTGGATTCACTTGCTGGCTTGGCTGTTTTCTCCACCATCGACCTCAACAGTGGTTACTGGCAGTGCCTGATGGATGAGGACAGCAGGGACAAGACAGCCTTCACTTGCGCCTTTGGACTCTATCAGTTCAAGGCCATGCCCTTTGGACTCAAAAATGCGCCAGCAACCTTCCAGAGGCTGATGGAGATGACCCTGGGAGAGCTGAGAGGTAACATTTGCTTTGTTTACCTGGATGATATCATCATTTACTTTCCGTCCTGGGAACAACACTATGATGACCTCCAGGTGGTCTTCCAGAAGCTCAGAGAGGCAAAGCTGACTGTCAACATGAAGAAATGCAACTTCTTCCAAACCTCCCTCAAGTTCCTGGGTCACATTGTGTCTGCCGCAGGTATCCAGGTGGATCCAGACAAGACAAAGGCAGTTGAGGAATTCCCAGTGCCAACTAACATTAAGGCGGTCCAGCGGTTCCTCGGCATGTCAGGCTGGTACCACAGGTTTGTCCCGAACTTCTCCCAGCTGGCTGAACCCCTGAATGCACTGAAGCACAAAGGGGCCAAGTTCAAGTGGACACCTGAGTGCCAGTCAGCTTTTGAAGCCCTGAAGACGTGCCTGGTCTCTCCACCCATCTTGGGGCATCCAAACTTCAACCTCCCTTTTGTAGTCTACACTGATGCCAGTGACGTGGGCCTCGGAGCCATGCTTGCCCAGATAACCGGGCTTGGGACTGAGGAAGTCCTGGCATATGGCAGCAGGAGCCTAAATAAAGCAGAGCATAACTACTCAGCTACTGAGAAGGAGTGTTTGGCTGTGGTGTGGGCCCCGGAAAGGTGGAGGTATTATCTGGACGGGAGGTTCTTCACGGTAGTCACCGACCACTCAGCGCTGCTATGGGTCTTTAAATTCCAGAAACCCAGTGCACGTCTCACCAGGTGGCTCCTCCGGCTACAGGAATTTACTTTCGCTGTGGAATACAGGAAGGGAAAATATAACACCGTTCCGGATGCCTTATCCAGAGCCCCTCACGATACCACCACCACCAGCCACTTACCACCTGCCTGCGCCACGCTGCTGTCAGTGAAAGGGGAGGGAGAAAAGGAGTTGCCCATCTCGGATGACCAAATATGGAGAGCACAGCGGGACGACCCAGACTGTCAGCGCTTATACCAGGCTGTGATGGACAAAGGAGAGGTAACTGTAACGGATGCCACAAAATACACCATTCTGGAGGACAAAATCTATCGGGTGTTGCAATTGCCTCACAAGACCACCTATCAAATCCTCATACCTGAGAGTCTCCGACCACAACTCCTGCAGATGTTCCACGAGGACCCCCTGGCTGGCCACCTTGGCAGGTACAAGACCTACAAGAGACTGCAAGGTCTGGTGTATTAGCCTTGAATGAGCCTTGAAGTCAAAACCTATGTGCAAAACTGTCAAGTGTGTCAATGCTTCAAACCTGAGAGCCAGAAAGTCGCCGGGAAACTGCAGCAGACTGTGGTCAACCAACCCTGGGAGATGCTGGGGGTAGATTTGATGGGCCCCTTTCCGCGGAGCTCTAAGGGAAACGTCTACCTGTTGGTTTTTGTGGACTACTACACCCGGTGGGTGGAGCTATTCTCCATAAGAAAAGCAACAGCTGAAATGATATCACGAATACTCACCCAGGAAATCCTCACCAGATGGGGTGTACCCAACTACATCCTGTCTGACCAGGGAAGCCAGTTTGTCTCCTCCCTCTTCAAAGCCACCTGTGAAAAATGGAGCCTGAAACAAAAACTGACCTCAGCCTACCATCCACAAACCAACATGACGGAGAGAATAAACCAGACATTAAAAACAATGATTGCCTCCTATGTAGGAGAAAACCACAAACACTGGGACAAACACCTACCTGAGTTCCGTTTTGCTCTCAACTTGGCAGTCCACGAATCCACTGGAGTCACCCCTGCTGAGCTGAACCTCGGACGAACCCTCCGAGGACCAGCCGACGCCTTGCTCCAGCCAAGGGATGCCACACCCGACTCATCCAACTACAAAACAATCACCAAACTTCAGGACCTCACTGAGTTTGCCCAGTCTAACCTCACCAAAAGCAGAGAAAGACAAAAATGAAATTATGACAAAACTCACCGAGATCAAGCATATCAGGAAGAAGTGTAGAAGCGTAAATCGGTGCCTGCAATAGGGCCAGATGACTCCTGACCTCGTCTTCACCTTTTCTTCAAGATCGTCCTCTGTGTTGATGTAGTATTTTAGGTTCAGCTGGCTGACACTTAGAGAAACACTGGAGACAAATAGAATCTGGTACAATCGAGTTTAATGTGTTCACAAGCTTCAACACATACAACTCATGAGTCAGGCTCCAGAGCAAGACTGAAGTTTCGCTTTCTGAGCTCTCCCTTTTATGCTGGTGAAGATTCGAGAGAATCTCCACCCTTTTTCCTTTAGCCCTTCCTTCCTGAACCCAAACCTATTGGTGGCAGGCCTTTTTGCTTTTGTCCAGATCATGCCTGTACATGTCTTAATGGTGTAATCTTTTTTACCTCATCCTGGAAATCCCCAAACTCTCCCACCATTAGGTTTGAACTCAGTTTCACCTTATTTTTTAAAAAACATGTGAAACTTGGAGACTGTTACTATAAGGTCCCCTATGCCTTCATGCAATATAAACTTTAGTGTGTGTGTGTGCGCATTATTACACTTACAGGTAGTACATGGTATGGTATATGTGTGTGTTCTCAATACATATAAAGAATACATAAACTTGTGTAAAAGTGTTTTGCCACACATGGATACATAAAAGAAACATTATTATATGAACTTCAACCTTAATCAACTTATGTAATATAGGCATTTACCTGATTAATGATTAAATCTTACACTACAGAAGACAGAGTATGGCTCCGGTCTTATCCATTATCCAAAGCAGAAAAATCATTTACCGCAAAACTTGCCCCCAAGTGGCTCGGTCCATACCTTGTTGTGGCTCAGGTGGGTCCAGTGAACTACGACATTGTGCTGGAGGACAGTGGAGAGGACAGGAAGGTAGTGCATGTTGCACGGTTAAAACCCTGCTATCCCACTGCAAAAGAGATAGATGAGCTGGAGAAGCGGCACCTCTTGGACATCTTTAATGAGGAAAGCGACCTTGAGGACTTTCTGGGCTTCCCTGTTGACCCACCTGCCTCGGAGAGGAAACTGGCCACCACGGAAGAAACGGACGATGAGGAGGATAACGATAGGAGACGGAATGGCAGCCTGCTGGTATGCAGGGTTTTTCCTACGGGGGGGGGGTATGGCGACCGGCACCTTTAAGGACACACCTCTCCTGCGTCACACACACACACCCAATGGGATGAATGGCTGCTTAAAACAAGATGGCCCGAACTCACCGGGTGACTCAACGAGGAAGAGGCTCAGAACGTCCCAGTGTCCGCGTTCCAGTCTGTCAATCCCTGGCAGCGTGTAAAGTCCGCCATTTCTTTAGTCCGCCTGTTCACACCATCCGGATTCACCCTTCCATCCCGCCGTTCCACCCATAAACCGCCGTTTCAACGCCCTGGACGACAATTCCTGGGAGCCTGCTGCCGTCTCCTCTGCATCGGAGCGCTGTCTGAAGGGGAGGTAACGCCAGTCTGGCTTAAATTAAAACCCTCTGCGCACACTGCAACACAATCAAACAGATGCGCAACTCAGAGCATCAGAAGTGTCTCTGACACCAGACTCAGAGCGGCTCTGAGTGCGCTCGTGGCTTGTTGACGGGGTTAGTGTTGCGTTTAAGGCCTCCCCCAAAAAACGAGAAAAAAAAAGCGCCGAAGCTTCGAATTTTTTTTTTCACAATCAAATCCCGTGCCATCGAACGAAGCTTCGAAGCTTCGAATTTTTTGGGTCAGCCCTAGTGCTAACGTTTTCTCTATTTTCAGGCTGATTGAATAGGCCTATACTTACTAACCATACTTACCACCAACTGTACCATCAGCCTGCCAGGGACTGCAGATGAAAATTAGCCTGTATGGCTAAATCTGGCACATTTATGTGACTTAAGTGATCATGTTAATTAATGTTGTGGCGACCAGCACCTTTAAGGACACACCTCTCCTGCGTCACACACGCACACCCAATGGGATGAATGGCTGCTTAAAACAAGATGGCCCGAACTCACTGGGTGACTCAACGAGGAAGAGGCTCAGACCGTCCCAGTGTCCGCGTTCCAGTCTGTCAATCCCTGGCAGCGTGTAAAGTCCGCCATTTCTTTAGTCCGCCTGTTCACACCATCCGGATTCACCCTTCCATCCCGCCGTTCCGCCCATAAACCGCCGTTTCAACGCCCTGGACGACAATTCCCGGGAGCCTGCTGCCGTCTCCTCTGCATCGGAGCGCTGTCTGAAGGGGAGGTAACGCCAGTCTGGCTTTCATGTGCAAAGATGCCCTGACAAGTAGGAGGTCTCACTCGTGACACTTTTGGAGAGACTCGTTTTGAATAAATATTGACTGACTGGGGAAGGTGTAAAAAGACTGAGAGAGTGACTCTGGGGTTTGAACTGTGCAGGTTGTTATTATTGTTTGCATTGTTGTTGGTTGTTGTTTGCACTTGGGCTTTTGTATAATACACCGCAGGGAAGCTGAATTGTGTTGTGTGTTTTGTGGCTTGCTGCTCATTTTTCTGGTGTACAATTGTTTGGTGAGGGAGTTGGAGGCTCTGCCAACTCCTTTGTAGGGTTGCTGGTGTTCAATTAGAGATCCTATTTTCTTTGTCAGAATGACCCTCTGACTGGCACCCCGGTATTAGGCCAGCAACCGCTACAATGTGCACTGTCCCTTCTTAAATAAAATAAACATAAACATAACACAGCTAAAGTGCCTCAAAAGAAGATTAGATCCATATCATGTATTTTACATGTCCCAACTCTTTCTGAGTATGGTCATTTAACCACACTTAGCGCATGCAAGGGAGGGCACAGCGAGAGGCTATCATATCTACCACAGTATTCGTGATATGAGACTCTGTGAACCAGCCACTTCACCATACCGTATGAAGGATATTTGTGACCAGATACCATTGACATCAGAGAGCTTGTCTTTGGATGAAACTGGCTATCATCAAAACTGCTACAAAAGCTTTACAGGGAAATTGGATGGTTTAAAAGTAGGCTCGTTGGAGATGAAATGCGTCTGAAAAGTAGACGAGAGCAGGTGGCCGCAGCGGTGGCGGTGACAAAAAGCTGCGGTGAAGTCGGACAGTTTCCCGACAGTTTCCAGCAGCCTTCAGTCCATCCGGGAAGTCACAGACACACTAACATCCTGTCTGGAATGATGTCAATTAATTAAAAAAGTGATCAGACCCATATACAATAATAATAATAATAATAATAATACATTTTATTTATATAGCGCTTTTACAGCTCTCAAAGACGCTTTACATTTAAAAGCGGATTTGAAAAGGTGGGTTTTGAGGAGTTATTTGAAGGTGGATGGATCTGGACAGTCACGGATGTGTATAGGGAGGGTGTTCCAGAGGGAGGTTGTGGCTATGGAGAAGGCTCTGTCGCCCAAGGTTCGGTGCTTGGTCCTGTGTGGAGGTGAGAGGAGGTTTTTGTCGGATGATCGAAGGTTGCGGGAGGGAGTGTGGCGGTGGAGCATGTCCGTGAGGTAGGAGGGGGCCTGGTTGTGGAGGGCTTTGTGGGTGAGGAGGAGGATCTTGAAGTTGATTCTGTACAGGACAGGGAGCCAGTG
>NC_065514.1:35602661-35625669 GCF_006386435.1 Epinephelus moara
GACCCAAAACCATTACAACCTCACGCTGTGTGCACACAAACTGCAAAACTATCCATTGAGACGAGCCTTAGCTTGTCACGTTGCACTGTAAGCCCAACTCGTATCATACCACTACGCCATTAATTGCAAATGACACGCTAACATATAATTTTTTAATTCAGTGTTACATTAGATAAATTGAGATTGACGTATATTAACCCAGTCATTGTGCATTTACCTTTACTTGTGCATGTAAAGCCGGGTGGTTGTCCCGCAGGTGTTGTATGATGTTGCTCTTGTTTGATCCTTTGGCCGCGA
This sequence comes from Epinephelus moara, assembly GCF_006386435.1. Lineage (NCBI taxonomy): Eukaryota > Metazoa > Chordata > Actinopteri > Perciformes > Serranidae > Epinephelus > Epinephelus moara. The sequence goes on from NC_065514.1 coordinate 35,602,959, forward strand.
CTTTTTTGCGGCATGTTTTACAAACTGGAAAGCCGTCGTCAACAATGACCCCTTGGTCATTTTGCGATAGCCAAAATGATCCCACACGGCTGACTTTATCCGTTTTTTGGGGGGGAATAAGTCTTCTTCATCCATACTTCATCACTCGGAGATGCCGCTTGTGTAACTTGACCTACTGTATATGGTTCCGTGTCACGGCATAATCTTTGGAGAGTGACGGTGTTGAGGAATCTTTACGAATAATTAACCGCGGCGTTTAAAATCGCGGTTAATAGTGAAATAAAGTAATCGTGACATCCCTAGTTGAGGGCGGAATCCGGATTGAAATGGTTCATATAGTTCATGAGAGCGGAGGTGGGTCTTGATTTGGGAGGCGACAACATGTTTCAGAATTTTTGACAGAAAGGGGAGGTTCGAGATGGGACGGAAATTTGAGATGACGTCAGGGTCCAGGCCGGGTTTTTTGAGGATGGGGGTGACATTGGCCAGTTTCAGGGATAGAGGGACAGAGCCAGAGGTGAGGGAGGAGTTAATAATGGTAGTGATGAGTGGGGAGATTGTTGGGAGGCAGACTTTGATGATGGAGGATGGTATGGGGTCCAGGACGGAGGTGGAGCTCTTCATCTTGGAGATGATGGGGAGGAGACAGGGGTGAAGTGTGACAGTGGTTGAGTGGTGGTGGAGGTGGTGAGCGGCGGAGAGACTGCTGGTTTCGATCTTTGATTGAAAAAATGCCAGAAAGGAGTTGCATTTGCCAGTTGTGATGGAGGAGAGGGTGTTGTTGCAGGGTTTGAGGAGTTTATTGACAGTGGAAAAGAGAGTCTTGGGGTTATTGGAGCCAGAGTGAATGAGTTGTGAGCAGTAGTTGGACCGGGGAGCAGTGAGGGCGTCTTTGTAGTTTGAAAGGTGCTCTGTATAGGCGTGGAGATGGACTGTGAGACTGTTTTTTTTTGTAAAGTCTTTAAGCTTATGGGTTTTCATGTGATGGAGTTCAGAAGTGTACCAGGGAGATGAGTGAGTGAATGAGACAGTTTTGGTGTTTAAGGGAGCCAGTTTTTCGAGGCAGAGGGACAGTGTGTTGTTGTAGTGGGTGACCAGGTCAGAGGGGTTTGGGGTCAGCGGGGTGGTGGATGCGGACAGCGTGTTTGCCAGTGAGTCAGAGAAAGCTGAGGGGGAGATGGACTTGATATTTCTGAAGGATATGTTGCATGTGAGTTTTGGGGGAGGGAGTGGGGTCTTGAAGTCCGCAGTGATGGCCAGGTGATCCGAGATGTGGAGGTTGGTACTGGAGAGTTGGTGGAGGGTGAGACCGGCGGAGCAGACTAGGTCCAGGATGTGGCCACGACAGTGGGTGGGGAAATTGACATGCTGGGTGAAGTGAAGGCAGTGGAGCAGTTCCAGGAGGTCTATTGCACTTTTGCAGTTTGGATCATCAATGTGGATATTGAAGTCCCCAAGCAGGAGAATTTGCTCATTAAGACTCAGTTTGTTCTCAGTCTCCAGTTGTTTTAATTATGATAGATTAATTTATTAAAATGCTTTGCAGGTGATCTGTAGTTCATGTTCATGGTTTATCCTCTATTTGACATGAATTCTCCTGTAAATCAGCATCATATCAGTTTGACCTGTCCCCTCAACTACACAGGCTGAATAAACTGTGTTTGACTATAAGATTCATATTTTATACAAGACAACAGCTTTCATTAAGGCTCAGTCAGATACAGTCAGGGCTTCACATCTGATGTTATTTTAAGAATCCTCACATCCCACTGACCACAAGTCTCTGTGTTGCTAAATACTTCAATAATTAAACCGTCCAATATTAATATAGTACAGTAGACTCTGTATAGTTTATGATGAATGTATTTAGTCTCTGACAACTAAACTTCACCATCGGTCACACAACATGTTTTCTGTTCACAGAATAAACCTTCAGATCAGACAAATACAATCCTAATCTCTAAAATTAAAAAAAAATGAAAAGTTTATCTAAAACGTCATCTTGTTTAGTTGACATCTGAACCAATCAGCTGTTAGATCAGGTGAGAGCCAGGCGGTGCAGTCGGTGGAGAGCAACTGCAGCGCCTGGCTCTAAAAAATGTGGCCGTCTCGCTCTTGCGGTTTTATCGCCGTCCACTTTTGTAATACGTCAGAGCAAGTCAGGATGAAGTTGGACACAAAACTAACCGGCATGCATTGTGTGCCGATCGCCGGTGATCAAATCTGTGCAGGCCTGGCTCATCTCGAACGAACCTACTGTCAAAGGCCTCTGGTGAATCATCATCATCATCATCATCAATAAAGGACTCCCTACGCTGGCTCAAATCTCTGTCAAATCAATCTGAAGGGACTCGGTGTTCCTTCTTGTTTCCAAATCAGTGCATTTTCTGTGACAAAATAAAAACCAAGGTTAAGGGCAAAACTGAAAAGCTTACAAAGTTTCAGAGTTAGAAACACAAGGAACCGACCTGGAAAGTCATTGAACGTAGTCAATGGTATCTGGTCACAAATATCCTTCATACAGTATGGTGAAGTGGCTGGTTCACAGAGTCTCATATCACGAATACTGTGGTAGATATGATAGCCTCTCGCTGTGCCCTCCCTTGCATGCGCTAAGTGTGGTTAAATGACCATACTCAGAAAGAGTTGGGACATGTAAAATACATGATATGGATCAAATCTTCTTTTGAGGCACTTTGGCTGTGTTACAGTTTGTCCTTTTTCCCATGGTTAGTAAGTATAGGCCTATTCAATCAGCCTGAAAAAGAGAAAACGTTAGCATTAGCCAGCTAACTGTGTACCATCACTAGCTAGTCAAGAAAATCCATGCAGACTCCATTTCTGTATGATAAAACTGTATAGGAAAATTACATGTAGGCTCGTCCATGACTAAATATCTTAATAAAAGGGTCAAATGCTTACTTTTTATCTTCTTATTCTTGAAATTGTTCCAAAAGAGAGAGCAGTGGGAGACAACCATCTTACAGTTGCAAGGTGCAGGCCCTCTGCTCCAACCGACGCCAAAGTTGGCAGCTGATGTTGAGTCACCCACAGAATTTGGCCCTTTTCTGTATTTTTGATTGTCCCCCTCCCTCCCAGAAATAGTCAGTATGGTTTGAAATGTTATTAGTAGGCTAGGCCTACCCATTTTATTGAATTCCTTGAGTCTGAATTGAATNTTCCTTGAGGTATAATTCTAAATAAACATGTTTACTTCAAAAGCAAAGCTATTTTCAATTTCTTCAGGTTCAGGATAGTGTAAACTGTTTAAAATATAGGCTAATGTCCCCTGGGGGTTATTTTTGTCTGCTATGTATAATTTTAAAATAGCCACTTAAATAGTTAAGGAAAAACAGGTAGTGAAAAACAATCACTCTATGCGCATGAAAATAGGAAAATATAGTTGTCAAATGTACATTTTTTGCTGTTTTTGTCCAGAAATAAAGTTGTCAAATGTCAAAATAACCATTCCATTGAAGTCCTTGTGTCAGAATTGTATGGAAAAATGTGTTCATTTGTCTCTAGCTATTTTCAATTTCTTTGGATTTGGTATAGGTGTAATAAACTGTTAAAAATAAACCCCATGGGACATTATTTCAGTCAGCTAGCTAGTATAATCTTAAAATAGACACTTAAATGATTAAAAAAAGAACAGGTGGTGAATTTTTTTCACCCTAGGTGCATGAAAAAAAGGAAAATATAGTTGTGAAATGAACTTTTTTTTTTTTTTTTGGCCATTTTCATTGTTTTTGTCCAGAAATAGAGTCAAGATGTCGTCAAATGTCAAAAATAATCATTCCATTGAATTCCTTGCGTCAGAGTTGTATGGAAGTGTGTTNTTTTTTTTTTTTTTTGGCCATTTTCATTGTTTTTGTCCAGAAATAGAGTCAAGATGTCGTCAAATGTCAAAAATAATCATTCCATTGAATTCCTTGCGTCAGAGTTGTATGGAAGTGTGTTTATTTGTCTCTGTATGTTGTTTACTTCAAAAGTTACACCACTTTCTGTATCTTGTTTTTCTTATTCCGGTTGGGGATAGGTAGAATAAAGGGTTAAAAATGAAGCCTTTGGGACATTATTTCAGCTTGGTACCTGGCAAAATCTGAAAATAGACACTTAAAGGATTAAGAAAAATCAGGTGCCACAAAAAAATCCGGGGGGTGCGCGTGGACCCCTATTTCCATCTAGACTATAAAGAGTAGGTCAATTTTTCCATTTTAAAAATTTGCAGAATTATTCCGTACCAATCTTCTAATGTTGGTGGTGTTGGATTCAACCATTTTCTAGTAATAGATTTTTTACTAGCAGCCAAAAGAGCCTGCAGCAGTTTTGTATCCCTCCTTTGTTTCAAGCACTGAACATGACTCAAATAAAGGACTTCAAAATTGAAGGGCAATTGAATATCAAACACTGTACTTAGTACATTATTAACGTCCCTCCAATAGCAGTCTAGTTTTGGCCATCCCCAGAAAATATGAAAATGGTGTGCTTCTGCTGAGCCACACTGCCGCCAACAATTTGAATCTGTATCTCTATACTTTCCGTGCTGTGGAGTTTTAAAATACCTTATCATATTCTTCCAGCAATATTCTCTCCAGTCTGCAGTTAGTGGAAGATGATTGAAACCTGCAAATCTTGCCCCACACCTCCTCAGTGAGCCTCACTGCTGCCTCTTTCTCCCACTTATTTTTAGTGTATAAAGTATTCTCATTTTTTGCATATAGTATCAAGTTGTATAGTTTAGAGATGGCTTTGCTTAGGGTGCCATCTGAGGCCATTTTAAGGATTTTGAGGAGCTCCAATTCTGCTGCTGACAGGTCTTTAGATTTGCATTCTCGATTGAAGTAATCACGCAGCTGGAGGTACCTGAAAAAGTCACTTTGTTCTAGGCCATGTGTGGTCTGCAGGTTCTGAAAGCTCTGCAGCTCCCCCTTGTGCATAAATGATAAATAATTTGTGAGTCCTTTTTTTTTCCAAATCTCAAATCTTTTGTCTCCTCTGTTTAAAATGTGTATCATATGAGCACCACCTAAAAAGTCTTAGCATAGTGATTTTTCATGATTTAATCACCTTCTGCCCATGTCCATCCATTTCTAACAGGGCCGGAGGTGCGAAGGCAGTTCCCTGAAGACTACACAGACCAGGTTTGAAAGACTATATATATATATATACTGTGTTTCTTTTGCTTTTCTCTGTGTCTCACCCTTCTCAGTTATTCACTGGTTTCTTTTCCACCCGTAGTTCTGTCTTTGTCCTTGTTCTCATATGTTGTATGCAGGTTGAACTCTAACAAATGCACATACCTCTGTTGTGTACTGTGTGTATTGATGTGGACAACCTGCGATGCCATTTTTTTTTTTTGGTTATGTCCTTGTGTGCTTTGCTGTTTCTCTCCCTCATTCATAGATCAATTCCTCCACATTATACCCCCAAGAGTTTTCTACTTTTCTACTTTTATACATTACCAGTACATATTGATAATACTGCACTCTTTTACTTGTCATCTGGGTCCCACAGGAAACTCTTCAGACTGTGCCCAAGTTCTGCTTTCCCTTCAGCATGGACAGGTACACTCACACGCTTTATAAAAACTTATCATCATACAGTCCCCACAGTCAGGTGATTATATTGAAGTAGCCTGTATCTATAATCATTTTACTATTTTCAGCAATTGATTAAAAAAAATTATTAAGTAAATTACACATTTTTTAACCAGACTTTGAGTTGGTTGAGTCCAACCCGTCGCTAATTACACAGCTGATCGATGAGCAGAATGACAGTACAGCGTAGTGAGAGAGGCAGGCAGGAGTTTTTCCTCACAGCGCTAAACTGTCTGAATTAACAAACAATCAAATGTTCAGCAGTGAAAAGTGACCAAAAAGACTTATCCCCGTTGACTTACGTTGGGAAAGAGACGTCTGTAAATCCGTGGATACATTTTTTTGAGCTTCACAACCTCTACGAAATGACGCGCTCCACTATCACGATTTAATTCTGTCTGTCTGATAACATTTGGGAAGTCTAAAAGAGCTGCAAGTTTAAATTATTTTATTCCCAATCAAGTTAGTGGAGCGCTAAACTGGAAGTCAGCCACTCGGCCTTGTTCAGCCGTGCTCAGCAGCTGAAAGTCTCTACTGCACTTGTTCTATGGGTCCAATGATGCAGACGCGGCGCTGAGCATTTAGGTAATTTCATATTGTGGAAATAGAGCTATTTTGGCTTTATGTGCCACTGAGCAACTTTCACAGGAATGACCAGGGGGCCCCACCTCCAGTGCTGTATCCCAGTCTCTCTCTCTCTCTGTCACTCTGTCTGTCTGTCTAACACGTGAACCTCTCTTCTCTCACCCTGCAGTCTGACAGCAAATCAAGTCGGCCAGAACTTCACATTTGTGTTGACTGATATCGAGAGCAAACAGAGATTTGGCTTCTGTCGCCTCTCCTCAGGAGCCCATACCTGCTATTGTTTTCTCAGGTGGGTGTGTGTATGTCTGTGGGTCTTTACAGAAGTGACAGTGCACAGTGGAAATGCTGGCAAAAAGCTACTAAACTCCTATGTTTTAGTGTAGAATGGAGGAGGAGCTTCAGAATTAGAGTTATTCTAGTAGAATAAGAGTTTTTTTTAAAATTTATGTAAACAAAACCAATACAAATTACACAACCTATGACACATCATAAACCTATGACATAGACATACCATAGTAAAAGGAATGAAAAAAAATTCACACACACAAAAAACAAATCAACAAAAACAAATAACTAAAAAAAACCCAACTAATTAATGATGTCATAATCATCATCTTCTAAACTTGGCCTTAATGTATTCCATATTTTTTCATAGTCTCTTAATTGCCCCTGCCTTGTAGCAATAATGCTGGAAAGGAGAGAACACAGGGGGCTGTCAATCGCTCTTTTCCTTTTCATTCAAAAATAAATCTTTTTCCTAATAATATAATAGTATTTAAAGACAACCATTTCTTAATTCACCGAGCATTATTGTTTGAGGGTACATGGTTAAAAAGTCTAACTTCATGCAAGCCATCTTTTGATAGTCGTCTGAAAAGTTGCCACATGAGGACAGAACCACAATAAATGCAACATTTCTTCAATTTCAGATTTACAGAAATGACAGTTTCCATCCTCTTCCATACCCCAAGCAAAAGCATTTTTTTCAGCAGAATTTTATATAGAATTTTTAATTTAAAATATTGTGACTTGGAATCTATGACAGCTTTATAAATTAGATCATATACCTGTCTTCATGGCAATGAGATATTGATTATTCCCTCCCAGTACAACTGAAACTTTTTGGCTTGTCGTTTAATTCAGTGATTCTCAACTGGTGGGTCGCGGACCCGTTTTTAGTGGGTCGCGAGCCTTTGCCTGGGCAAAAAAAAAAGAAAGAAGACAAAAAAGAAAAAAATCAAGGGAATGTCGTCTATTCACACTCCTTAACAGTAGGTGGCGATAATGCCCTGTAATGCGAGTCGACACCCGCCATTTTACACCACAGAAGAAGACCTGCAAAGTTTGTTTACATATGCTAATTCAGCATGGCGAAACCCAGGTACGACGCAGACTATATGAGATATGGATTTTCTTATATTGAGCACAAAGTTGGACCAAAACTTCAGTGTGCTTTGTGCAGGGCGGTGTTGGCATGTGAAAACATGAAGCCATCGAAACTGAAGCAAACAAAACACCCTTCTCTCAAAGATAAACCTGTTGAGTACTTTAGAAGAAGACTTCAAGACCTGAGGACATCACAAAAGTGTCTCACTTCTTCGTGCTCGAAGCAAGGACAGGCACTCCATGCATCTTACCTGGTGGCACATCGTATTGCGAAGTTAAAGAAGCCCCACGCCATTGCAGAGGATCTCATCTTACCTGCAGCCATGGACCCATACCTCTGTCAAATGACACTGTAAGTAGGCGAATTGAAGACATGTCGGATGACAACAAACAACAGACCACAGCTCGCATTAAAGCAAGTGGTTATTTTGCTTTACAAATGGACGAATCTACAGACATAACAAACAAAGCAGTTTTACTCATTTACATGAGACGTGTGGGACGGGGACTTACAGGAACAATTTGTCTGCACAAGACACTGTCACTGTCTACTACTACGACTGCAGAGGTCATTTTCAGCTCCGTGGACTTGTATTTGAGTTCCGTGGGCCTAAGCTGGGACATGTGTGTCGGTATCACAACTGATGGCGCTGCCTCCATGACGGGAAAAAACTTGGGGGTTATGAGGAGAATACTTGAGAAAGCTCAGGGTGCAACTTGGAACCATTGTTTTTTGCATCGGGAGGCCCTGGCAGCAAAGGATATGGTACCAGTGCTTCATGCAACATTAAACACTTACCTTTCTGGAAATTTTACACCTTTCTTTGTTTAGGTTAAAATGCTATTAATACGCTGATGGCACACTAAAATGTAAGTGAATTCCACCAGAGATGAAAACTCATAATTATACCATTCTCATATGGTTCTAAGAAAACTCCGACCAATAAGATAAGATAAGATAAGATAAGATACACCTTTACTGATCCCACAATTGAGAAATTCCAGTGTTACAGCAGTCAAGGGTAAAGAGTCAAATTAAAGATTTCAATATTTAAAAAACTTTAAAAAACTAGGCATGCAGGAAAAAAAGTACAAAAAATACAAGAAACAGCAATAAATAATAATAATAATAACGAGCAGTGGATAAAAAGTGAGCAATGGATTAAAGTGAACATATTTAGTGCAAGTGAATATTGAATGTGCAAATAAACAACAACATGGGGGACAGCAATGCTTATTGTGGTGTTTATAAAGTGTCCATAGTGTCCCTAAAGTGTCCATGGTGCAGTTTACTGTGAGCAGTGCTGGTTATGTAGCCTGACAGCAGCAGGCAGGAAGGACCTGCGATAGCGTTCCTTCACACACTTTGGGTGAATCAGTCTATCACTGAAGGAGCTCTCCAGAGCTTTTATCTCCTCCTGAAGAGGATGGGAGTCATTAGTCCTCAGATGACAGCTTGGCTGTCATCCTCCTTTCTCCCACCACCTGCACAGAGTCCAGAGAGCATCCTAGGACAGAGCTGGCCTTCTTGATCAGGTTGTTCAGACCGAATGCAATGATTGGTCGGAGTTTTCTCCTGTCCTGTCTGTCTTCCCCTCGTAGAGGCCTCCGACTGACGTAACCGCTCGCGTAACCACCCTCCCACACCCTCCACCCCTGACTCTGAGACAACAAACAGGTTAGTAACAGGGACCCTTGTGGATATAAACTTTTCTCCGTAACAAAAGCAAACAAATGCGGACCACCGCTTCCACCTCCAGCCTCTCCAACAGGGAAATCAGTTGGCAAAAGAAAGAAACGATGCAACAAGAAGTAAATTCATCAGTGCAATACAGTCGCAAGTTTCTAACAGACATGAGAAACTGCTGCAGAGATCTAACTCTGCAACCAAGAGAGCTCAGGATGTGTAGCAAGCTTGGCCTGCTACGTTGAGCTAGCCCTGAGATGACCGTGGTTTCGCCTGGAGCTGTCCCGATGGGAAGACGCCGGCAGCGCTGTGACAGGACGCGGGAGCGGGGGAAGCGCGGAGGGGTTAGCTAGGCTAAGAGCTAACCCCATCAAACCAGCTGTTCCCAGTGTCCTTCTGGCGAATGTCCGCTCACTGGACATGAACATGGAATACATCCGACTATGGAGATCCACTCACCAAGGAGTGAAGGACTGCTGCGTTCTTGTGTTCACATGGATGAATGGTAACATATCAGACTCCGGTGTTGAGCTAACGGGGCTAACACTACACAGAGCAGACAGGACGGCAGCATCATCTGGTAAGCTCCGTGGTGAATACACAAACAATTCATGGTGTTGTGATGTGAAGAGGATCTCCCAGTTCTGCTCTCAGGATGTGGAGTTTTTGACTGTGAAATGTCGACCCTTTTCATCTTACTATTGCACTATATGTTCTTTCTTATATGTTGCACAAATTGTTTTTATATGTTTTGTTTCTGTTTGCTTGGGGTATGCAAAATGTCATTTCGTTTTTGTGCTGGTTCAGTTCAGTTCATAACATTATGACAACACAGCATCCAGTTGCTAATGGCTAACGTTAGCCTACTGTAGCGTAGCCTCTGAAACATTAACGTTATCTTCCTTGTGCGTTTCCACTTACTAGTAACGTTAACGCAACTATCTAACGTTAGCACTGTAACCATATTCTAAAACTCACTGACTCCGGTTGAGTTTTAAAACTCCGGGGTTGCGTTTGACTGTCTTTGTTGTAACATTACACTCGCTTTCCTCTTCCGTGTATCTAACGTTACCTTGGCAACGGCTACGTCTATAATGAGGACGTAATGGAGGAGGGGGGAGTAGGCCTTCGAAGGGAGGTGGAGTTGCAGGAGGAGGAGGATGGGACTTTGGAGGGAGGCGGGAATTGTGGATGTTCAAATTTTTTCTAAGTGCTGTGTGAAATGCAAGAAAGGTAAGAGTTGCTTTAAAAGATGTCATCCAAGTGGTAACCTACATTAAACGGAGTGCAAAGAACACCTGATGTTTTCAAAAACTGTGCCAAGATCTTGGTAGTGAGCATGTACAGGTGTTGTATCATGTGGAGGTACGCTGGCTTTTGAGGGGAAAGGTACTGTCCTTTTTTATGAATTATGAGCTGAAATCGCAGCCTTTCTTGCCCAGAACAATTCGTCTCTTGCAGACCTGTTTAGCAACAGTGTGTGGCTTGCACACGTTGCTTACCTCACTGATGTGTTTGAACAATTAAACACATTAAATGTGTCTATGCAGGGGGGGAGCACAACATTTTTGAACAATATGACAAAATCGATGCTTCAAAAAAAAAAAAGATCTCCTTGTGGGCAAGTCATGTTTCTAAAAACCGACTCGACATGTTCCCAATGCCTGTCATGAGAGACAGCAACTGGACACGGCAGGAAAAAATGTACTGAAGAAAATGATCATGGCACATCTGAAAAACTATGAAGAGAGTCAGCTGGTGGAGCTATCATGTGACCGCACGCTGAAAAAGAGATTCACAGAGGTAAGCCTCTCCCAGTTCTGGTACAGCACTGTGATGAGCGAGTATCCTTCCCTTGCCACTTGAGCAGTAAAAATCCTCCTACCATTCAGCACTACCTATCTCTGTGAGCGTGGCTTCTCAGCTCTAGTTCAGCTGAAGACAAAACACAGAAACAGACTGGACTTTGAGCATGACCTCAGAGTTGCTTTGTCTACTATAACTCCACACTTTGAGACTCTTGTCAGGAGCAAAAAACATGACCAGTTCTCCCACTGATTCCTCCAAACTCAGGTATGTGATGTCAGTGTTACACCAAAGGTTGAAGTGAGTGCTGCTTAATTTTCTTAAAAGCACAATGTTTTTCAGTATTTACCTACTGATAAGGTAATCAGAGGGTGACACGGTGGTGTGGTGGTTAGCACTGTCACCTCACAGCAAGAGGGTTGCCGGTTCGATCCCGGGTGTGGGAGCCCTTCTGTGCAGAGTTTGCATGTTCTCCCCGTGTCAGCAGGAGTTCTCTCCGGGCACTCTGGCTTCCTCCCACAGTCCAAAGACATGCAAATTGGGGACTAGGTTAATTGATAACTCTAAATTGTCCGTAGGTGTGAATGTGAGTGTGAATGGTTGTCTCTATGTGTCAGCCCTGCGACAGTCTGGCGACCTGTCCAGGGTGTACCCTGCCTCTTGCCCGATGTCAGCTGGGATAGGCTCCAACCCCCCCGCGACCCTCAAGAGGATGAAGCGGTTAGAAGATGAATGAATGAATGAAGGTAATCAGAAGAAAAGTTAATGAAGTTTTGAAATGCACCTTTTGTTTAATTTATTTTGCGGATAAAAACTCCTGCTGAAGAAACTGATTTTTTTCCCCACAGTGCAGTTGATTGTCATAGATTCAGTGAGGATTCTCAGCTAAAGCTACATAAGTTGAGTTTTTTGGAAAATACTTCTCAGTAGTCGCACTTTTTTATTTCATGTATTTTGCATGAATACACCAACTGAGTCTGTTAAAAATGGCCGTTACTGAATTGTTCTGATTGGTATGTCAGCCTTATGATCAATGCTTGAATAAGTGACTAATAGTTTTAGTAGGACATTGTTTGTTATATATTCAATGAGTGGGTACTCAGCTAAAGCTACATATTTTGAGTCTTTTTGAAAAAACTTCTCAGTGGTTGGACTTTCTTATTTCATGTTTGTGCATGATAGCACTGTCAAGTCTGATAAAAAAGGCAGAAGTTAGTGAAGTGATGAGTTTTGGTTTTAATTCAAATGCAGCTAATTGAGCATAAAAGGAGCACTGCCACTTTCTGGTCGTTTTGGTTTATCATTGTACTTGTTTTTCTTGTGTTGGCATACTGTGGTAATCTATTCTACTATCTCAGGTTCAAACTGCACCATCTTTTCATTCAATAAATTTGAGAAGTTGAAAATTTTACTCAATTTGGGTCGTGGCTTGTCATTAAGGGGTGATGGTGGATCTCGAAGCCAGACCAGTTGAGAACCACTGGCTTAAATCATATGCCCTCAAAAAAAAAAGTACATAAAAGCAGTGATCTTTTTTCTTTAAAGCCAAAGACAATATGCCATGGCAGGTTTACACACCAGCAGTTTCCCTCCAGCATTTCTCCCTTTTTTTCACCAAGCCAAAGGCACTGCAGCTACTAATTGATAATATTTAAATTAAAAAAAAAAAAAAATTAAATCCAGATGTTTCACAAAATGATTCATACGAATAGATATTACCATTCGCATCTGTTATATCATTCATAAAAATAATGCCCTTTTGAACACATTTTTCCAAAGAAATATGTTATCTATTGAATAATTTACTGGAATTAAACCATAAAACTTGCTGCAAAATGGCATCAACACAGTCTGGTGGAAAATACTGGAAGTACTGGAAGTATTTTTTTATATATTGTAAGGGGTTTCTGAAATCTGAAGAAATGGAAAAAGTTTGTATTAAAGATTGGGTGAATCTCATAAAGTAGTCGTGAGGAGCTCCACTCAGGATTCCAATATATTTTCTGTGACCATAATGCTTTTACACCAGGTGTAATGCTTTAAGATTAATTAACTTAACACCTCCTTCATCCAAATCATTGTACAAATATTTACGCTTAATTTTTTCTGGTTTAGTATTATTACTATTTATATTATTCCATATAAAATCAAATACAACTTGATTATACCTTTTATAAAAAAAACTGGTGAGTACAATGAGAAGTACACAGTGAATTGACAAGGGTAATGTTGAACTCCACGGACATAAGATCTCGATTTTTGGAAGCTTGCCTTCAAAATTAGCTGTAACAAGTTTATCCATCTGATTTGGAATATGAATACCAAGTCCATCTATTGGTCCATCTGACCATATCAGTGTTGAGTCGCAAGATAGTGTGAATGTAGAACAATGTAAAGAACCTAATCGTAAAATAATATATTCATCATAATTTGGGTTCAAAACAGACAGAGTTGCAAAACCATCCAGATCCTAAGAAGGGCATTCAAGTAGTTGTCTTTCCAGTGTCTCCCTACCATTATATTAGGGGGGCGCCCGCCCCCCATCGGCACCCCTCGCCCCCCTTGAAGGTCAAGTTAATTTTATTTAATGTTATTTTCTGTATAGCGCCAGATCACAACAGAAGTCATTTAAGGTTACCTTTTCCATAGAACAGGTTGTCCTAAACAAACTAAATAGCCTTATGTTATTTATCTTATTTACATGACGGCATGTCATTTCTGTCTCTACACGGTGGCGCGTTTACATTTCTTCTCTGCTCTCTGTATCGTGCATGGCAGAGTTCCGCCCTGATGCGCACGCACGCACACACACGCACACAGACACGTGCGCCACACACACACAGACAGGTGAGCACACTTCCACCAGCGGATGGAGAGACGGAGAACGTGCATCGGAAAATATGTCTTGTCAACCACCTGAAAAGCAGACAAAAACTATGTTCTGTGTTTTAAAATGCCCTCAGGATGGTGAAGATGGTGAAGAAGAAATGTTCCGATGTTTATTTCAATGTAAAGTTCAAATAATTGTTCAGTTGTTATATTGACTGCTGCCATTAAAAGAAACACATGGACACCATGATTCTTTCAAGTGTTTAAAGCTGTAAACTTAGGGGAAACACTGTTATGTAACTATGAAAACCTGTGTGTGTGTGCGTGTGTGCGTGCGTGCGTGCGTGCGTGCGTGCGTGCGTGCGTGTAGTTGAAAATGCAATTTGATATAAGGCACAAAGTACAACAAGGCTGGCCAATCAACACGTAAACAGATAGACACAAAAGCACTAATAGCAAAATACACAGAACAATATAACAAATTTAGACGTATTATTATTTTTGTAATATGGAGGGGGACTCCAGTACATAAAAAAGAAAAGGAAAAAAGAAATAATGATGAAAATAATAACAAATAAGTCTGGAAGGGAGAAGGAAGCACGTTAATAAACAGTATCCTGTCATACATACAGTATGTCCTCATACATCTCTCTGCAGGGTCACAAAATCACAAAGTAATTTCATAATTGTGTAGGCATATATTCTGTTTTGATATGAGTCCAAAACCGGTTCCACAGGGGTACTCCTTTCTCTCTCTCTCTGAACGCCATTCATTCTACTGAGCATACATTAACGGTATGAAAATTTCATATCACGGTTATTGTGACCAAAATTATCACGGTTATCATTATTATTGTGGTATTGTTGAAATGTGCTCCAAATGTTCAAAAAGTACTTATACACACACTGAAATCATTTAACCAAGTTTTATTTTCGAAAAACAAATAAAATAAAGAGCACAATGCAGTTTCTGTCTAACAGAAAGTCTAGCATGTTTGATTTTCTTTTTGTCATTCATGATTACTCCCATCACAGCCGTCACTTTGACCAATAGAAACACAGAGTTAGCTGCTACCATAGACAACTGTACGGCAACAACACCCCAGCGTTTTTAATATTTCCTCTAGGGACGTTACAACACAGAGTTGTGTAGCTAACAAACAGTGTTATTTCCTCATAATGGAGACAGACATAAAGTAAGAAAATTAAAAAATAGTGGCAGGGCTTTTACTCACCACAACTGCAGAGGTTACCATTTGAAACTGACTATATTATAGAGGGTCCGTTATTTATCATTCCCTCTGTGTTTTTATATTTTTACTTTTTATCCGCTCCCGTTGGCTTCATAAAATGAATGCATTGCGCAGTCATTTCAAACTCAACACTTCCTGAATTTGTTTCAAATTAAAAGCCCCTTATAATTTCGGCTGAGAGAATCCCTCCATTTTCTAAATAGGCTTTTATTGTGAAACATTTGTAGGAACTTTGTTGTGGAGGATTCAGTGACTTGTATGATTGCGTACGGTACTTCAAATGTAGCTCCTGCCATCTGCTGGTGCTTTTAGGTGACTACAACAACATTTCAGCTGGCACATGAACAGACACAGTGACTGAAATGATAGTAAAAGTAACAAAAATAGGACAAGAATAACCCGATAACATCACACACGTCGTGAAAGACGACCAGGGATAATTGGTGTGTACCATCGTGTAGTGTGTCATGTCTGTCGGCCAGGTCACGGCACGATTTTAGACTCCACAATTGTGTAATGTGACATAGTGACTTTCAGAATGGGCAGAAAAGTTGTGTAGTGTGTACCAGGCACAGGTACACTCGCTGTATAGTTAGTTGTGGGTGGTGACACAGAGATGGCTCATCAAATTTGAAGTGTTACCCCCCTTCGTGGAGACTTTTTTTCTGCATTTTCTGCAGACAGGGTCACTATCTTCAATTAGTTTCCCCTCAGCATCCTTATAACACCCAAAATACGTCCAGACTTCAGACTTTGTCCTTAAGGTGCGGACACACCAAACTGACATCAAAGAACTAGCGGCGACGAAAGCCAACTGTTGCGTCGTCTACGTCACCTCACGTCGCCCTGTGTCAGTTGCATTTGAACACACTACACGGAGTACATCCGACGGCCAAGTGGCACGTACGTTCTGCGCCTGCGTGAGAGAGAGCGGAGTGACAGAGTGGTACATCCTGACAGCCGAGGTGTTACCCATCTGTGTAGCCGAACACCGCAGCACCTCCATTGGCTATTACATTCAGACGGTCCCGGTGTTTCCTCCGCAGGCTCCACTTCGCTCAGCTTCACTCAGCTGCCCAATAAACCCGCTGCTTCTTCCCACTTTAACCTGAATAACAAACCAGGGCTTGGTTCTCCGGTTGGATCCAAATGGAGAGCCGGGGCTAGCTGGGAAGCTAGAGGAGGCTAACTGGCTGTGCTTCCCTCTGTCATGCTGCGCTAGCCGCTCCCAGCTAGCCCCGGCTAACTGGCTGTGCTTCCCTCTGTCATGCTGCGCTAGCCGCTCCCAGCGAGCCCCGGCTCTCCATTTAAACGGAGAAATTGATTAAATTGATTATTTTCCTAAATAAACTCCGGTGCCTAAAGGGTTAAATTGACAAGAACGATCAAAGGTTCATTGATTCACGTGATGAGCGACTGGAGTGACCAAAGCTGCCACAAATATTTTTGACAGTCGTGCTTCTTGGGCATCCGCGAGAGACGTTGCGTCTTTGGAAGCTTCTAGTTTGAACAAGAAACGTGGGCAACTATTTTATCAAGGTCGCAAGATCTATCTTTTTCCGGACATGAGCCGCTACCTGGCTAAGAATGGCCTTCAATGAGGTGAAATCCAAGCTTTACAAAGATGGCGTCAAGTTCACACTACGCTTTCCGGCCGTGTTGGCAGTTACAGTGAAAGACGCAGAACATAAAGTCAACACTCCAGAAGAAGCCAAGAAGTTCATCAACAGTAATCTGGCGAAATAATTATTCTGCAACAGATACGGCTCACGTGAGGTCCATAGACTATTTCCTTTTTCTCTTTCAACTCTTTTTCTCTTTTCCCTCTTCTCTGACCACGGACAAATGCTGAAACACCCGTAATTTATTGGGTTTTTTTCTTTGCATATCCACTCTACTTTTTTTTCCTTTATATATAGGCTATATATTTTTTATTTCTATTTATTTATTGATTGATTTATTTTTGATTAACTTGGACATATCATATTGGGACACATATTTGTTGTCAGGATGTCTCTTTCCTGTTAAGGACTTTTATATTTTGTGTTATTGATTTTTATTTATACGGACTTCAAGCTCTGGGAAGAGATGAACTGAGACCTTACGTTACAGACTGAGGGACTCATGAACTGCGTACTGATCAGACCTATTAAAAAAAAAACTATTTTAACAATTATCACTAACATCTTTACAATCTGATGGTCTGAACGAAGCAGCACGGTGGAACGGACTAGATATGTATTTCCACATCAGACATTAATTTTGTTGACTCTGAATCATCATGGAAATACAGTAATGGCTGGGTCTTGCCGTTAGGCCCTCAAGCTCACTCCCCTCAGCGAGGTAACTGTATGTGTCTGTGTGCGTATGTGTGTGTGTGTGCAGGTTCTGAAAGCTCGTCTTTGGTGGCCATTTATAAAGCACATAAGAACGTGGGGTTTGAACCTTTGTTATTATTAATGTGATAATGAAGTGGTGCATCACTCAACGTCGCAATATAATATAGACCGACAGGGTATCTTTAGGTTACGCTATTTACTTTATATTATATTACCTTTGATTTAATTTGATGTGTTATTTATTTGAATTCTATTCTATATGAAATTAACTGTCCTTAGCACTTAAATATCACTTCTAATTTGCCTTAATTTAAAGGAGGTTCTGTTCCAGTTCTTGCTTAAAAAAATAAATATATACAGCTATTAAATCATTGAAATTATGTTTTTTCTCATTTGAATCACTTAAAACAGATATTTCATTTTTACAAGAGACACATATGCGTACAGTGGACCAACCCTGGATAGGGCATATTTTTCACTCAAATTTTGTTGAGTAGTTAAAGACTTAAGAGCGTCATTCACGTAGAACTCTCTTTCGATGAACTGCCGCACATCACTACCATACTTGTTCTCTGCATCTCTTACTGCACTCCTCAAGCCAAAGATGGCCACATCTGGCGAGGAACTGTTGCCAAACACATGGACTCTCATACAGAAATCAACAACATCATTGTTGAGGTCGTTGTCACGAAGCGACAAGAACCATAGGACATCCCTGTCATTCTCTGGCACTTTGAAGCTGTAGAACATCTGCTGGATGTCTACAGTGAGAGCAACTGTTTCCTTGCGGAATCTGAGAAGGATTTCCATCAAGCTGTCATTCAGATCAGGTCCTGACAGAAGTGAATCATTGAGTGACATCCCTTCAACCTGTGCGCTGGAGTCGAAGACGACCTGAATTTTGTCAGGCTTCTGGGGGTGATACACACCAAACATTGGCAGATACCAGCATTCCTGGCCCTCTTGCAGTGGTGGTGCTGGCTCTGCAAGGTTGTTGTCGAACAGCTTCTTCATAAACTCCATGTACTGAGCTTTCATGTCTGGTTTCTTGTTGAGGGTGTGTCTGAGTGCCATCAATCGCTTGTAGGTGTAGTCCCAGTTATTTGGGAAGGAGACGTCTGGGGCTGCGAAATGGGAATGAAGCAACCCAGCTGTTGTTATAATCCTTAACGAATCCCTTCTCCAAGGCTCTCATCAGTTGTAGCTTTCAGTGGTGTGTTTTGCATCAGGTTCCATGGTATCATTCTCTGATTACTGCTTAGGCTGTAGTCATCCTTGACCCTGGAGAGACTCTCACAAGGGGTGAAACATGTTGGACGTCCATCTTCCAAAATGCACGTTTTCAGAGCATTTACTTCATTGGGTTTATGTGCATTACCCAGGCACACGTCACCCACAATCACCCATCCAAGGTCCAACTTTTGCGCGTAGGGTGCATTGTGGGGACCATTCAGCTGCCTGCGCACCTTGTGGACCCACATGATATCTCGTCCAAGCAGGAAAAGTATTTCAGCATTAGAATCCACAGGTGGTATTTCATCTGCAATTGACCTCAAGTGCTTCTGATGAAGTGCAACTTCAGGGGTGGGTATTTCTTCCCGGTTTTACATCGTTGCACTCAGTCAGCATAGGTAGTGGGATTTTAACTTTCCCATCAACTGATTCAACAGTATAGCCATACGCTCTCCTACCTACTGCTTCCTTTGTTCCTGCAAAGGTCTTCAAGGTGTAAGGGATTGTGGTTCCTTGAAGGCTGAACAGGTCAAAGAACTTCGCCTTGGCAAGGGACTGATTGCTCTGGTCGTCTCAGATGACGTACATTCTCTTGATCTCTTTCGGATGACCAGTAGGATAGACATCTACTAAGCATATCTTTGAACATGATTTGCCACTGAATACAGTTCCACAAACTTCAGTGCATGTGGTTGTTATGTCCTCACGTCTTGTGGCTTCTTCCTCCCCGTCATTCTCTTTCAATGAAGGGTAAAGCTTTGGCAACTGAGGTGCTGGGCCTGGATGAAGGGCAGTCACATGTCTCTCACTGTCACACTCTGTGCATTTGACAACCACGTCACAATTCTTAGCTTGATGGACAGTTGAAGCGCAGCAGCGGAAGCAGATGGCGTTGTCTTTAAGGACCCGCTTACGTTCATCAAGAAGCATTGCCCTGAAACCTCTGCACTTACGTAAGGGGTGAGGTCTGTGGTGGATAGGGCATTGCTTATCTGGGTTTTCCACAGCTTTGTCAGCTTTGCTAGTTTCTGTTGACACACTATTTTGTGCTCTGAGATGGGTGTTCTACTGCTGTTTCCTGTAAACCTGTCCTTCTTCTGTACAGGTGAGAAAAAAGCCATTGTGTTGAAACTTGGGTCGTTACGAGCTTTTACCTCTCTTTTCACAAAGTCCACAAAGAAGGAAAATGGTGGAAAGGCTACCCTGAAGTCTTCTTTATACTTTGATCTTATGGACATCCATTTTTCCTGGAGGTGGAAAGGCAGCTTGTCCACAATTGGTCCTACACCTCTTGCTGTGTCCAAGTAAAACAGACCAGGTAGGTAGCCATTACACTTGGCTGATTCCAACTCCAGAAGTAGGTCTCCAAGTTCATGTAGTTTTCCATGGTCTTTACCAGAAAGCTTGGGGAAGTTCTCAATTTTTGAGAGCAGGGCTCTCTCTATGCCTTCAGGGGTGCCATAACATTCCTCCATATCATGTTCAGGCCTACGGCAGGGTTGTGAACAATCACCGCTTTAATCTTATGGGCTTGCTCGCTGGACTCAGGACCCAACCATTTGATGAGAAAATTGACTTCTTCATTTGTGGTGAGGCCTAGCCCCTTAATAGTGCTCAAGAAGGTTGATCTCCAGCTAGGATAATTTTTAGGGCGGTCGTCAAACCATTTCAACCCTCTGGTCACAAGATGACTCCTGGCAAGGAACTTGGCTAGCTCTGTGGTTGTACTTTGCTCCTTACAGGGAGTAGAGCTGTATTGCTGTGCACTTACTCTCGCATTTTTGGTAGGGGAAGGAGTGAATACTTGTGTGCGCAGTGGTAGGTTCGAATTGCCCTGGATTGCCTCCTACTGGCTTGGGTTCAGGTTTGATGTGGAGTTCTGAGTTGAAATTACCAGTCTCCTTTTCAGTGAGGTTTGTGTTTTGATATCTGATCAAAACTGATATCCACCTGGAAAATCGGTATGATATTCTCAGTGTACACGAATTTCCTCCACTGCATAATACCACGGAGACCCGGTGGCCTCCTCCTCCACCGACGAGACTTGGATCTTTGTCACCACTGGACCCACCTGGGCGTCCTGCTCGCCCCACTCCTCATCGCTCACAGCCGAACTTCACTCCGGCTCTGCAGCGCTCTGCTGCTGCAGCTGCCGCCGCCTCTCTCTCTGGTCCCGAGCAGGTGGCTCATCACACTGGGAGACGCAGCACAGCCGCTCCTGCCTCCCGCTACTATCCAGGAAACGAGCACCGCTCCGGACCTCCACCTTTCTCCTCTGCACGCCCGGGGACATCCACCGACGCTGTTCCGGACAGTCCGGCCGTGTTTGTTGTCAGGTCATCTATGGTCCGACACGTGCACATCAAAGGGGGCCGCACCTCCTGTCACCTAGGTGCGCTCGTTAAGGACATAAACAGCTCCGACCTTCAACTTCTACATCATCACCAGTCTGTATCAACTACTGTCCTGCACGTCGGCACATATGACCTCAAGCTTCAGCAGTCTGAGAAACTCAAAGATGACTTTGTCCGCCTCACAGACAGTATTACACACACAAACAATCAGTGCATCATTTCTGGACCACTTCCCCCACCCTGTTTTGGGGACATTAAATTCAGCCGACTGAGGCAGCTGCACATCTGGGTGAAGGGTTACTGCTGCACCAGAAACATCCCCTACGTCGACAACTTCACCACCTTTCATAACAGAACAGATCTGTTTAAATACGATCGTCTCCACCCAAATCATGCAGGTTCACGTCTATTATCAATGAACATTGAACTGACACTTCGCTCCTGCAAGGCACTCGGTGCATGAAGGTATGGCAATCATAACACACCCTATCCTCCACTCTCAGTCTCTGCTCCCATCTAGAACATTCCTGTTCTCATTACAAATGGTCCTCATAGACACCGCCTGTCTACTTCCTGTGGGAACTACAGGTCAAAAAATTTAACAACTATCAAACCAAACCCCAAAATAAGTGTAAATCCAAAATCAACAACAAATGCCTCTGATGAGTCCAGTGAGCAGCTACTCAACCCCCATGTCTTCAAATCAAGACGTGGCTTAGGATTGATACACTTAAACATAAGAAGTCTGTGCAACCAGGTTAAATTAGACCAACTAAAAATTCTTATTTCACAGACTGACCCTGACATCCTGGTCATTACAGAAACCTGGCTTAAAGACAACATCCATGACACAGAGGTTTCCATACAGGACTATAATTTACACAGAACAGACAGAGTTTTTTTGAATTTATCGCTCTGAAAATCAACACACCCAGTAATAATTCCATTAATGTTGTGGGTGTATACAGACCACCTTCAGCTATCCCCAGTGCAATCAGTGAAATAACCGACCTACTCTCTCAGTTCAACAATTCAGAAACACTGGTTTTAGGTGACTTCAACTTAAACTGGCTATCACCCGACTCAGATGGCTTTAAAAGAGATGTGTGTCAATTTAAATCTGACGCAGCTTATTAATGAGCCAACCAGACCTAACCTGATTTGATTCTGTGTAACAGGAGGGATAAAATAACTGCATCTGGTGTTTTTAGCCTTGGTATTAGTGTCCACTGCCCTGTAGCCTGCGTCAGAAATACTAAAACACAAAAATCACACTCTAAAATCATCATCAAAAGAAACTTTAAGCACTTTAATGAAGAAGCTTTTCTCCACGACCTTGCCAGCAGTAATATACATCACACATCTGACTCATCAAATACTGATCTGGCTCTGGATTATTTCACAAACTGCTTTCTGTCAATCATCGATAATCATGCACCCTTCAAAAAACTCAGGGTTAAAAACAGATCAAGCCCCTTGTTCACTACTGAACTATAAAAAAGAAAAAAGAAAAGAAGCCAGCACTCACAAATGTCCTTTTGGTAAATTTAATAAATCGACTTGGGTGGCGTTACCAGAAACACAGACGTTTCGACAGAAAGTCTTCTTCAGTGTGTAACTCAGATTACGGAAGTGGCGT